>NC_047033.1:2532110-2820073 GCF_902652985.1 Pecten maximus
GTGTTTTAGAAGGGAATAAGGTAAATCCTTTAGGGCATTCATATTTATGGGATTTTGGAATGTATTATCACCATGCTAGTGAATTAATTTCCATTAGGTTTGGAAATGTTCAGTGCGATAGTGACAAGTTTGTTAGAACAACGGTATTAAATGGAATTATTGTTTAACATAATTCATGCGAAATATGCTTTTACGTTTCTAATCACAAAACAGTGATGTTGTTTTAAATAAAAGATATGAACACATATTGTCCTGCGATTATTTAGGTAGTGTACAATTACGGGTCCCCGACTCGTTTTCATTTTACGAAGGCTTGCTATATATGAAGCGTTGTCGTGTATAGTTACTGCGTATGCCATACTTAAATAGAGCCTACAGCAAAGTGTTTGTGAAGCCGAACGATCGGAATGTCTCGGGGTTAAATATTGTGTTCCGTGAGTAAAGTTAGAAGTTATCCGAGCTTTCCCCGTAGATTTCTTTACCCATACAGAGAAAACAGAGGTTTGTCTTTTACAGAATAGTAAACATTTGTACAATATCATGACATTAATATATTCGTATACTAGCATTACCGATACTTATCTATTTAGTCCTAGGTTTATAACGGCCTGTGACGATGGGGATCAGTCTGTTTTTAAAGCGGTATTAGATGAACTTGTTCTTTAACAGAATCAATTCAAAACATACAAGTTTTAAATATAGATACAGTAATGCTTCTTATATAAAAATACATATTTTTGTGGGCGACGTTTTACCTGTATAAATATATATATATATATATTGCGTTAAATTAAGAAACATTTCTAGCAGTGTACCGCTCTAGTACATGTGTCATTCAAAAACATGTCTTACTTGTGCCGGTTAGCGAAGCGGTTGTGTGTCCGAACTAAAAATTAAAGGCAAGTTAACAGATACTCCAGGAGTGCGTTTGGGTCATAGGCTACGTTGCAAAATAAAATTGTTTTCCTGCGGTTTTATACACGCAAATATTAGATCGATGAGAATGGAATTTTTGTGTTCTGACCTACGCATTTCGCATGAATTATGCTCCCTGATTAAGCCCGTGTTTGTTGGGGAGGTAGCGCGCCAACATGGAAGGTCGGGTTGGAATAGAAAGGCAAGCTGTTGTCTCATTACTCTCATGATATTGGCACATTTCCGCTACACCAAGCTACAATGCCTCAACGAGAAATCTTGATTAATTCGTCAAATATCCATGGAATGAAAATGTCTCCATTCTTTTCGTTTTCAATCGGAAAAAGTATGAATATTCGGAAAAAGTTGACCTCACTGACTGTTACTGGTCCCCGAACAAAACTTGACAAATTGTTCTTGTCATTTTATGAACGGGAAACCCACCGAGATATTGCATCGATCATTGCGAAACAAAACTGACATCCCCATCTCCCTCGTAAGTGATTCTCGATATGCAAGGGACTCCGATAGTTCTAATTATGACCTAAGCCTCGAACTTAGCTTTCCCATCCTTAGTACAGTGGTAGCTAGGTCGATGTCATCAGGTACGAATATAGTAACAACAGAAAAAATAAAAACAAATAAACATTTTTTATCATTCCACTTACTTTTGTTAAAATTCATATCCGAAACACGAAAATATAAAAAAAAAAAAAAATGAAAAATGAAAAACGAAAAGAAAAGCAATTAATTTTGGAACAGTTGTCTCGGCCTGGTTAATTGATAGAAATTCCGTGTATGCACAAAAGCGTGAAATACACATATTGTTTTACTGCATTTTGTTTTGAATGATTATATCTCAGGATGAACACTTACCAACTATAAACAATAAAAGCATACTTACTAAACCCTGACAGTATACTTAGTCTGCTTATCAGCTGTGACGATCGACATCGCGGTGCCGTCTTTGAATATTTAAGTGGAATCAATTCAGCAAGTGTTTTCATCTAGAATATATAGGTATATATGATTTTATTTGTACAAATCATAATCAGTTGTTCACCTGAAAAGGATAATATTCTCTCCTTCATTACAAAGTATATTTTGTTTCGTTGTGACTTGGTCCACAGAATTTAGCTGATACGTTAGGAGAATTTGAACTCGGCATTTTGAAGTAAAGACGTATTGAGACAATCATGACTGTTGTTTATTATGTTGGTGATTATGTTGAGTATACTTACTGTTAACTGCCATTGATAAATAACTAGAATGATTTTATATATATGCGTATCAGTTGGTGAATCTTTGAACTATTGCATACATGACGTTTGTCGATTTTCATCATTCGCATCATTGATATTTTGTGATATGTTTGTGTTTATTAATGTTTAAAAGGATGTCGACACTCTTTACGAGATGTTTCACATCCGGTTCACGCTCCACCGGAAGGCGTATCAACACAGAGTGACCAAGGCGGTCGAGATGATGTAAGCATAGATAAAAAATAATTAGGATATAAGTCATAGCTGTCCCTGATTTTTGTGTCTGTTATATCGTCTTTTCGTAATACAGACTTAAGAGCATGTTTTCATTGTTACTTTATTAGTTTGTGTGCGGAAATAACGTCCATTGCTCACAAACTAATAATGTAACAGCCTATGTCTGTCCACAAGAACAGATTAATTAGAACATACGCACAATACTGGATTAACTTACTCGAGGTATTCACCGTTATCACACTAATAGTTCTGTAAGGGCACAAAAAGCTGAATCATGCAGTTTAAAGTCATTATTAATAATGAGCTGAATCGTTTTCTTATTTTTTATTGAAAAAGAAATGAAGTCATGTCGGGTTATACGTTATATCATATTGTTATTTGAAAGAAAATCCTTTGTATAAGCTCTATTAAATTTTCCTTTTTTAATGAAACATGTTTGGTATTTTGTCCATCACATCAAACAATAATTTAGGGCAGTGATTACGAGCTGTTCATTTCGTAAAAGAGCAACTAAATTGGGGTTGGGGGGTGGGGGGGGGGGGGGGGGGGGGGGGGGGGGTGAGTGGGGTGGTTGTTTATCTTTCTGTCTAAAGGCATATGCGGGAAAATATCCTCATTTCCGAAGGTATTTAAAACTCGATATAACCTCCTTCTTTGGATGAATAACACATACCACATTGTCGTCAGAGAAACTAATAAAATATGCCTATGATTATTGAATAATGTTTTGTTTTGATGAAAACAGGATTGGGGATGCGATGGAATTAGCGGACGATGTGAAGGTAAAGGGCGATGATGGGTAACTATCTTTTGTTTGTTTTGTTTTTTGTTGTTTGCTTGACAATAAGTTGCATATTTTGATTTCGTGTTTTTGTGATTGTCATAATTGCCTTTGATATTCATATACCATGATCAAGTTTTGTCGACATCTAGCTTTGCCTCAATAATCCTCTAAATATTTCCCATCCTTCTGTGTTAATTTCTTTTGTCTTGATTTATAATGTTGTGGATTCAAAGGAACGAAAAAAGGATACACGAAGCTGTAGGTGACATGGGCGCCTATATTAAGCTAAATGATGATGTGCTGCATAGAATAGCCGAGTCTTCAAACGAAGCTGCTGGCGAGCTCGTGGCAAGAATTTACGAAAGGAAACTATATAAATATCTCGACGAGAAGACCATTACGGTAAGACACAGACCTATTTCTTGATTGTCTTGATCAATTATTCCGTGTAAATTGAAATATATACATACACATATATATGTCAAGTAATGTCAAGTCGAATTTTCGAGGCAATCTGCCCCTTTATCAAGACACAGGTAAATTATATACGATGGAACATGGAACAATTATACAAATATAGTAGGAATAAACAACGAAAAATATCGTAATGTTGTAAAAACGATCCCCCTCGGCCGATACTTCATTCGCCGAGGGCCTATTATGATTAATTACGAAACATCTTAGTTGGTGTACAGATGGGCAGATTGTCTCGAAAAGTCGACAATTTACTTGTCTGTACTGTCGTTATTACTACTTGACATACACCTATTTCTAGTAATACGCATCCAACATTTGTTTGTTAGGATCCAGTACCTATATTGGTTTATACCGTCGTTATTACTTACTAGAACGTTTCAATAGTGCAGTGATGGTCGGTCCGATACCCTGACATGATCATTGTGGAAGTCGTCTATAAGATGATATGAATACTTTGATCGCAATGTATTTATTAATAGTTTCAATCACAGGCAGAATATTCTTATTTTGACCGGGCCTCGAACTTAAGATCTACGGCACCCAATCGCCTAGCCAGACATACCCGCAGCTTATACCTGGTATTCCTATCATCATATCAACGACTTGCACAATGATCATGCCAGGGTATCGGGCGGACCATCACTGCGCCATTGAAACGATATTTTTTTAAGAACGCCGATGTGGCGCAACGGTTTAAGCTGCGGGTATTTCTCTCATTTGTCATTGCATGGCTGCCATGTAAATCTTTGTCAAACCTAGACTATGATTTTCAAAAACCAAACATCTTCTTACGCTTAATTAAAAAATGAAATTGATATTAAAATGTCTGCATTCTGTATGTTAACAGAACGTAGGAAAATAATTCCAATTAATACATCTGTATGGTACTTCCTCCCTTGTACAATGTACACTTAATATAACAACACATCACGATCTACTACACACGTTAGATTAAGACGTCAATATAACATAATTGTCTTAACGAGGAGTTATTTTCTCTTGTGAGGAAGTATTGATTGCTACCCCTTTAGCTTATATGAGAAAAATACGTAGGTTTCTGATAAATTGATGACGCTACCCTCACAAACAAACGACCAAACATCCAAGAACAGATAACTCTTGCATTTAATATAATTTACCATAATGAAGAATACATGCTTATCGATCTCTATAAACAGAATGACATGAAGGAGCAGGACGTGGTGAAGGAAATTCTCGGGACGGAGAATGCGGAAAAGGAACTGCAGAAGAACTTGGGAGTTGATGTAAGTCATTTGGTTCGCATTAGTCGACTGTTATATGCAAAACAGATTCCCTTCGACATTGTTATGAATGACGAGTGAAATATTTCCCATTTAATTTCTGTAAACAAACTTATTTTCATGTGCGATTAATTTTCGCATATTTCGCGTGCTATCAAAATTCGCGAAAATAAATTGCCGTGATATAGTTTCCATCACAGGCAGAATATGCCTATTTTTAGGAATGAAGACGGGAAATCAAGTCGCCGGGAAAATGAGTTAGTTTACAAAATTTTAGGATGGTACTCTAAAATGTGTGTAATAATGGTAAGTAAAGGCATGGTGATTGTAATGGTATTTGTAATAACACTGTTTATTTTTAAAGTGCTTTTATATCATCTTATTGGTGCCTTAAAATCATATGGCATACGAAATACAATACGCCTTAAGGGAAAGAGGAATCGGTTACATTCCTAAATACGATGATAGCAGCTCATCTCTATGTAAAATATAAAGAAAAAAGACTAAATATGGTTCAAATTTTCTATTTCCACAACAAAGATCCAGTTACACTTAAAATTATTACAGTGACAGACTAACTGGTATCCATTTGGTTAAGAATGTGACTTATGTTTTTTTTTTTTTTTTTTTTAGATTGCCTCGTACGATTATGGCAATAAGGATAAAAACCCTGTACTCAATGCCTACTTCTACACCAAAGATGACAATTACACTGCCATACAGCTGAAAGAGGTAAGATATTTGACTACAATCCAATGATATTTCCCCCGAAATGATAATGATGATCTTATATTAGAGATCATAATTACTGCATGTGCCAGCAACATAGGGACTCGACAACGTCTTGCTTAGGATCCGGTGTTTGTTTATAATGAATTCCAATCTAGATCCCTAAAGACCCCTACATTGTGCTAACACACTAGGACAGTCCAAATGCATAAAGAATATAAGAAATCATCCTATCATCAATAAACTAATTGTCAGGCCCCGACGATGAGGATAGTTCCAAATTTACCTAGGATATAAATTATATTCAGGCGTCTGTGACTAGGAAGGTCTGAGTGTGGTAATTCTTATCTTGCGTTAGAATAACGATTTTGTTTCCATAGTTGTATATCCTCGCCTTTTCATGTTAAAACATATCCACCATAGTAAAGTTTGGTTTGGTTTATTTTGTTTAACGTCCTATATACAGCTAAAGTCATTTAAGGACGGCCTCCCGTGCGTGCGACATGTATGTGTGTTTTGGGAGGCTGCGGTATGTTTTCCACCATAGTAAAGTCATCTCAGGAAATCGGACCAGCCATCACTCCGACATTGAAATGTTTTTGTTTTAAGAACGCCGATGTGGCGTAGCGGTATAAACTGCAGGTATTCCTGGCTAGGCGATTAGGTGCCGTAGATCGTGAGTTCGAGGCCCGGTCAGGGCACGAGTCAAAAAGTTGCTTTCCATCGTTATTTGATTTCATTGTCGTGATTTTTTATTGTTTTACAGATAGCTTTAGGTCGCCTAATGATGGTTCCAAAGCGGTTTAATGAAAGAGTCGCAAGGATGTTTTGCAAAGATCCTGAATACGAGGAACCTCTGAAAAAAAAGACCAAAGTGTGGTGTAATAAATAAAACTTGCCGAGCAACAAAGCAACAAATGCGTAGAGGACAACTCCGCGTTCCTGATAATACAGTAAACGCAATATGAATTTCAAATTGTTTATAAGAAACAATTCATATTTATATAGAAGGTAACTTGTGTAATCTATTCATGACTAAGTGGTCATTGATAAATTTACTATTTTTGTGCTATTTATGTTTTGATTATCCTTTAATTTCTTTGAGTCTGTGATATTTAGATATGAGTTTAAAGTTTGTGTGTTGTATGTCTATCACCTTTGCCTGTCATGGTGTGATTAATTACAATCGTGTAATTTACTTATAAACTCCAGATATATTTGTATAATCTAACATTAGCCACTTTTATATAATATTAATATTTTTAATCTTCCGTATAAATAATTGGATGCTTGATTATGTGTATACTTATGATTTTTTAAATGTAATGTCAAATACTTTTATACTAACTGCTATATATTAACGGTATTCGATATTTTGTTTACAATTTTGTACGTACGACTTATCTATCATGTAATAGGAGTAGGATAATTCTGTAGGTATGTTTCCAATGCATTCGTTCCATACTGTCTTGTTGATGATGCGAAAATAAGGCCAAAAGTATGGCAACTTTAAAGAAATCCAGCTACAACGTATATCTGATTATTTAAACGGAGTACAAAGCATTTTAAAGTAATCCTCTACAAAATTTCATTTTATGAGCTGTTCAAAATTTAATTTTTGTTATTTTGCGAATACTTCAAAAAGGTATGCTATAAAATTAATTTGAACTACTTAAATACCTATGATATAGACTTAAATGGTCTTTTATTTGAAAAGTGTTATGTCTACTTCTAACACAATACGTTGTTTTTCACTTTAAGCCATTGTAAAATTGTGCCTAATATTGGATAAATAAATATATAACCTCTATAACCTTCCGGTCTTTTGAGTGGTTAAGAATTCGAACTTTAACCCCAACTGCAATTGTTATTGACGTCATCAATAATCGAATGACGCCACATCAGCGGGTCCCGGCCATCACATGTATAATTGCCTAAGTGAAATAAGACATAGCCACGTTTCCCTTTGATTCAAGCCGATATTATTGTGGTAGAAACAGGTAACACGACTCGTGATTTTCGGATATGGAATTTATTTTCACACGTTATTAGTAAAGGTTACAAAAGGCACTAGCTAAATTCTGTGTCTTTTGAAACTTCAAAAAAATAATTTACTGGAGTGAAATAAATTCCATATCCAACAACCACTCGTTATGTAGCCTCTGTATATTCCAGTTCTATAAATCCATCATATATATACATGTATATTGATTTGCTAACAAATATATATCTACAGTTTAAAATATTTGTATGAGAAGGCATTACATTGGAGGCAGATGTGATAATGTCATCGGGTATGTCACAGAAAAAAGTCTTTAATCGGGTAATAGTGATCTCAATTTACTGTTTAAGAAAGTGTTGGGATCAGTTTTATTATCATTAATAATAATATCTTTTATTTATCCAGGGTTACATATTTAGACAATGTCTAGTTTACAACATGGCCCTGCATCCTATATATGTACAAACATAATACAATTTAAGATAACAATATGATAATGTAAGCAAATATATTATTCAGATGTATTGTTATTATTCAAATATATTATTAAGATGTATTGATTGATTTACATGTTTGGAATATTTCGCTATGAGGTAAACCCAACAGTGGCATTGAATGAATTTATCAATCATACACCTGTATCATCTACCAATAAATTAACTCAATGGAAACAACACATGCTTGTTTAATATCTTATTAATCGTATGAAATACTTTTGACGATGATTTCATTTACAAGTAGCTTTGAGAATACAAGTCACATTAAAAGAACCGAAGTCGAGTCCACCGTATCTTTCTCTGGTCAGTATAACACCATATTCACTGAATCGAAAGACGTTCATTGTCAGTAATGAAGTATATTTAAACTTTATACGAAAACTATGTAAATATTGACGAATTAATCCTAGTGTGTTCGGGGGTAAGTGTGTTCCACTTCATAGACGTTATTCATGGGTACCTAAATGTGGTAGTGACGTCAGTGTGACGTCACAAGGATCAAAATTACGTCATCGTCTAAACAATATAAGCCAATCAATTCCTAGCACATATCATCACTACAAAAACATTTGGGATTAAGTTTGAAAAAAACAGCTTAAAATGTATAAGGTTAAATTTTAATTTTAGGAAAAGAATGAGAAATGTTTCTACAATGTTCATATCCTGATAATATAAATCACTATATCATATACGATTATTCCAATTATAGCTTTTAAAAAACAAATGCCCCGGGTGAGGATCGAACTCACGACCTTCAGATCGCTCTGTTTGTGATTATGAGACTGACGCGCTACCTACTGCGCTACCGAGGCATATAGAATGCTATTACTGCTTCCGTTATAAAAATATATGCTTTGCCGCTTTAGAATAATCGTATGTTAGGGATTTTTTTAAATACATGTTAAAATAATCATTCCTACTTAGTTTTTCGAAATACTCGCATATTAAAGAAAAAAATATTAAGGTTATCCCCATAATGCACTTCAGTGCGTCATTTTAATTACATGACCACAAACAAAACTCTTATGCATAAATATATGTTAGTTGAAAGACTTTAATGTTGTTCTAAAATGTTATCTGACAACTAGCACATTTCCCTGAACACTGCGCCCTAACGTCAACAAGACTTAGTTGACATGCCAAGCATTTATGGTTTAACTGGGCTCTGTCTATTAAAGGAGCTGATATATTGCCCGAAATGGTGGAGTAATTTAACACAAAAAAAAATTAATCATCTAAAAGCTTATTTCCTTTTTTCCATATAATTTTTTATTTTCAAATACATATTTTTCATATATTTTGAAATATAGATCAACGTCCTGGCTCACCTGGCGTGACGTTATCAACAAAGACGGCTTCCTACACATTAACACACGTTCAGTATGTAGTTAAAATGGATAAAGACACGCTTTTGTACACCATTATCATTATCTTAACATTCTGAACGACAAAGAAGGTGAACATTTACAGATAACCTATTCCATAAGCTTACATTCGCAATGTGGTGGCTGACTTGGATCAGTATTGAGATATTTTCTTTGAGGACCCAGATGAATACATCAACAACTGAACCTTAATTTCTGGTCGAGGATGTTTTTGTTTGTTTTCTTTTCAAAATCTTCAAAACAATACGAGTCTGATTGTATAGGGAGAGCCGCCTAACACGGACATTCATTACCACAATATCTATAGACACACAGACGTTCTTTATCTTGAAAGAGCCGAAAACCTTATTTATTTTAAGAGACAGTTTATATAACAATTTCTTGAATTAAAATTTTTGTTCGAAACATAAGCTTGTAAAAACATGTAAAGTATGTCGGACTTAACCATTCGATACGATTAAACATAGCCATATTATCACCTAAACATTATTCCTGTTTGCTTATACGAAAGCCATAATGGCGTCTTAGATGTTAATGTAATGCAATGAATAAATGTTTTCATTTCAACATCAAAGGGATCCATTTCAATTGTAGAGTATCAGTTGCTGAATATTTAAATTTGAGAAATAATTCAATATATGGGATGAATTTGGAATATTAGACCATCTTGATTAATGACAATTGAAACCGTATTTCGAAATGGCTGTATGATGCAAATATCTATTAAACTGCAACGAGTATATATTATTTATCCAGAGGTGCTTTTCCTATATTGTGGTATTCTTATTTGCTGTTAATATATATTTCAATACAACATCATATTCCTAATGAACCCCGCAAGGGTATTCCTGTCGTATCTCTCTACTTGCTGTAGCAGAGTGTGTATACCTCTGGCTTCAAGGTAGAATGGGAGATGGCGGTTTCTTAAATGACTCCTGCTGAACGGCGATATACTATCTAAGACTGATGTTTGTTCCTCTGTTTCAGCACATACAATTATATCTTATCCCTTAATTTCCCTGTATTCCTTGTTTCCTGTCCGCTTGTTCTTTCGATGATATTTATTCCATGATGTATAATGTGACCAGGTGGGTGTCCTCGTTAGTATGCTTCCTCGCTGTCAAAATTACACAACCATAAACATATCGCTGCCTTATTAACATAGAAGCATGCATCTTTTACACAGCTGAGGCCGTCTCAAATAACAATTGTTGTTGAACGTTGCCAAACACAACGTTATTCATGTATGCAGGATACTCCTATTCCACGACTCTAGCCTTATTTTGTAATATTTCAATTTCTACTCAAGTTAGACTCAATGAAACTATCAAGATTCAATCCTTAAATAGATATAGCTAAAGGCAGGCCTGATATTTCGCTAACTGGGTTAGTTACATCAGTGTTGCCTATATTTACATGGATCATTCACTGTTGTATTGGTAAAACGTTTCTATATTATTAAGGGATGTGACATCTAGTTCTTTTGGGCGACTCGAATAATGCTGGTAGGTTCTAACACAGTCCCGATGTTTTATTATATAAATTCTAATAACAACAGTAACATCAGTGGAAAAAACACCTCACTGGAGGCTTTTCCAGTATGTAAAATTTATAGTAAGGATTCAATTCTGTAAATAAATGATAGAATAGATTCTTTGATAGAGGAAAGAATACTTTTTTAACATCTTACATATATATCTTCCTGGACTAAATAATCTCCATAGTGGTCAACTCAACTGTACGCTTTCCGGATGTTGCGATTATTGGAACGAGGTAGATAGTAGCGTAATCAATTCAGGTAGATTATCATCACTACCCTGTATTAACATTGAAATGGAAACTCGTTACGATACAGGTATCTGATAATATGTTGATGTGAAATGTTGTTAGATTTTGAATAATTTGAGAGAAACCAAGGATTTATCTCCTGGATTGTTTCAGAATTTCCACATTCCCACTTGTATACTGAATGAGGAACATATAAAACAACCAATGATAACTACTGAATAAGGAACATATAAAACAACCAATGATAAATACTGAATGAGGAACATATAAAACAACCAATGATAAATACTGAATGAGGAACAAATAAAACAACCAATGATAAATACTGAATAAGGAACAAATAAAACAACCAATGGTAAATACTGAATGAGGAACATATAAAACAACCAATGATAAATACTGAATGAGGAACATATAAAACAACCAATGATAAATACTGAATGAGGAACATATAAAACAACCAATGATAAATACTGAATGAGGAACATATAAAACAACCAATGATAAATACTGAATGAGGAACATATAAAACAACCAATACAAATAATTTCATTTAATGACTGAAATTAGTAAAGATATTTATGCCATATTTCTAAAATGGATGAAAAGGATTTAAGTGAATGTATCTGTAGAATAAAATTAGTATGTATTGTATCATAGCCTTAATGTTGTTCTAAACCACACTTGCACTGTATAGCTCGTCCATAACAACAACAAATATCAACCATAAATGACGTTATACTCCTATGCAACATTTTGAAAATATTTGCCCTTTCTTGTTATGGTTTGTTTTTCTCCCTTGAGCAAGTTAATATCTCCACAATACCCATAACCCGAGAAAACACTAAATCGCTAATATGTTGGTTTATATCTCCTCTCATGAGGAATAACTATATAAATTGCAAAATTTATTGTGCTCCGCAATAACATCTGAAACATTTCCAATGTTATTGCGGAGCACACAGAAATTAGCTAAACATATAATATCATAATCACATGAACGTAGCACGTGGGATGTTTTAAGCATCCGGAATTAATAAGGAATATAAGGTTATTTTGAATTAAGGCTGGGAAATCAATAGACGAACTGGATACATACATTAATAGTACTGTATTCATTAGTATATTCATTATCCTATCGTCAAATTTTGTCATTCACTGACGGTCTCGCCTTTGTGTTGTTTTAAGTCCCTAAATTCAATATGTTTATCTAAAGACGGTCATCCACGTGAATTGTTTAACGCAATGTCAATAACAGTCGTCATTTATGGACAGCCTCTCCTGTGTTTTATTTAACGTCCTATCCGCAACAGTGGTCATTTATGGACAAACTCCCTTGTGTGTTACTTTAAAAAACCGACAATAAATATGACGACCTCCCCTGTTTATTGTTTAACGTCCTATCAAAAGCTAAGATCATTTAGGATTACCTCCCTTGTGTATTGTCCCACGTCCTATCTACAGCTATGGCCATGAATTGAACGTCTCTCCTGTGTATTGTTTAACGTCCTATCAACAGCAATGGTCATTTAAGGACAGCCCCCCCCCCCCCCCCCCCCCCCCTGCGAGTTATTTTAAGAACCGACAATAAATATGGTCATTTAAGGACTGCCTCCTCTGTGTATTGTCCAACATACTTTCAAATAAAAATGGTAATGTAACGACGGCCATTCATGCGTGTTGTTCAACGTCCTATTAACAAATATGCTCATTAAAGCGCGGCTACCTCTGTATGTTGTTTAATGCCCAATCAACAGCTATGATTATATAAGGACGACCACCCTCTACGTCGGATGCATGCTTGTGATGTGTTTTTGGAGGCTGCGGCATGTTCGTCTTTGTGATAGTATGGTTCTGATTTCACTGTATTTGCGCTACTAGCAGAACACACAGAAACTAAGCAGGACATCCCACCCGGTCACATTATACTGACAGTGGGCGAACCAGTCCCGACACCCCACCCGGTCATATTATACTGACAATGGGCGAACCAGTCCCGACCCCCCACCCGGTCACATTATACTGACAATGGGCGAACCAGTCCCGACACCCCACCCGGTAACATTATACTGACAATGGACGAACTAGTCCCGACATCCCACCCGGTAACATTATACTGGCAATGGGCGAACCAGTCCCGACATCTTACCCGGTCACATTATACTGACAATGGGCGAACCAGTCCCGACCCCCCACCCGGTCACATTATACTGACAGTGGGCGAACCAGTCCCGACACCCCACCCGGTCACATTATACTGACAGTGGGCGAACCAGTCACGACACCCCACCCGGTCACATTATACTGACAGTGGGCGAACAAGTCCCGACCCCCCACCCGGTCACATTATACTGACAACGGGCGAACCAGTCCCGACCCCCTACCCGGTCACATTATACTGACAATGGGCGAACCAGTCCCGACACCCCACCCGGTCACATTATACTGACAATGGGCGAACCAGTCCCGACATCCCAACCGGTCACATTATACTGACAATGGGCGAGCCAGTCCCGACATCTTACCAGGTCACATTATACTGACAATGGGCGAACCAGTCCCGACCCCCACCCGGTCACATTATACTGACAATGGGCGAACCAGTCCCGACCCCCTACCCTGTCACATTATACTGACAATGGGCGAACCAGTCCCGACCCCCCACCCGGTCACATTATACTGACAATGGGCGAACCAGTCCCGACATCCCACCCGGTCATATTAAACCGACAATGGGCCAACCAGTCCCGACACCCCACCCGGTCACATTATACTCACAATGGGCGAACCAGTCTCGACATCCCAACCGGTCACATTTTACTGATAACGGGCGAACCAACAATTTTCTACTACATTTGTCAAGTATATCATTGTTTATATTTATCAACATTACCATTGTTGCCCTTTCTTTGTTTTTACATTAAAATGATATGCTGTTATGCTGTTATGTCATTTGAAACAAAAGAGAAATAAGTGCGCTAAAAAAACTTATATTGCTGACATGATTACATTCCTTTTTTAAATATTTCGTAATAATTTGATGCTATGGAGTAAGCAGTGTTATAAGGATTAAAAAACCTTTTCCATAGATTTTTAAAAAGATAGGGCAGGGGAAGTTACTAATATTAACAAGTCCTGCTATCGTGTAATTTATCATTGGCCGTTTAATATATTTCTCAATCAGTATTTATCATTGGTTGTTTTATATGGTCCTCATTCAGTATTTAATATTGGTCATTTAATTTTTCCTCATTCAGTATATATCATTGGTTGTTCTATATGTTCGACATTCCGTATTTATCATTGGTTGTTTTAAATGTTCCTCATTCAGTATTTAATATTGGTCATTTAATTTTTCCTCATTCAGTATATATCATTGGTTGTTCTATATGTTCGACATTCCGTATTTATCATTGGTTGTTTTAAATGTTCCTCATTCAGTATTTAATATTGGACATTAAATTTTTCCTCATTCAGTATATATCATTAGTTGTTCTATATGTTCCTCATTCAGTATTTAATATTGGACATTTAATTTTTCCTCATTCAGTATATATCATTAGTTGTTCTATATGTTCCTCATTCAGTATTTAATATTGGACATTTAATTTTTCCTCATTCAGTATATATCATTGGTTGTTTTATATGTTCCTAATTCAGTATTTATTGGACATTTTATTTTTCCTCATTCAGTATATACCACACATATAGATACATTAACTACATATAAAAACTCATATCTCCCTCCATGGACCCATATTTCGTGATATCTAGAAAGCTGCTTTAACAAGCTACTTGTAATTTAGGAAAGGGTAAAAAAAAACAATGTACTATGAACGAAAACTGCGTTGTAACATTCTCTCTTGGAGGTTACAACACAACAATGTTTTTTATCCCTTTTCCCAGAAGTTACAACGCATGCACTATTTTCTTAAACGGAACTAGCAGCTGGTTCCTAGTACCGTTTATCTTAAACGGAACTTGGAACTGGGACCAAAACCAATAAAGTTAATACTTAATATTTCAGTTTTTCTTTAACGGAACTCGGAACTGGGACGAAAACCCGTAAATCTTCTACATACCTACATTACCTTAAACGGAACTCGGAATTGGTTAAACGAACTCGGAACTGGTTAAACGGAACTCTGGTTCCGAGTTCCGTTTTACTTAAACGGAACTGGTTCCTAGTTTCGATTTTCTTCAACGGAACTGAAAACTACTACCGAGTCCCGTAAAATCCATACGTGACTCATAAATGACTTTGCATCCATTTGACACATGTAGTTTTTCTTCTTCAGATTCGGGTCTCATATTGAGATAAAGTATATACAATAGAATATTTTCTTAAACGGAACTCGGAACTGGTTAAACGGAACTCGGAACTGGTTAAACGGAACTCGGAACTGGCTCCGAGTTCCGTTTTACTTAAACGGAACTCGGAACTGGGACCAAGTCCCGTAAAGTTTATACAAAGTAGTTCGTTTGTCTTAAATGGAACTTGGAACTGGGACCAAAACCCGTAAATCTTCTACATACCTACATTACCTTAAACGGAACTCGGAATTGGTTAAATGGAACTAGGAACTGGTTCCGAGTTCCGTTTTACTTAAACGGAACTCGGAACTGGGACCAAGTCCCGTAAAGTTTATACATAGTAGTTCGTTTGTCTTAACCTGAACTCGGAACTGGGACCAAAACCAATAAAGCTAATACATAGTATTTTAGTTTTTCTTAAACGGAACTCGGAACTGGGAACAAAACTTATACATTTCAGTTCCACTTTTCTTAAACGAAACTTGGAACTGGTTCTAGTTCCGTTTTACTTAAACGGAACTCGGAAATGGTTTCTAGTTTAATTTATTTTAAACGGAACTGGGAGCAAAGACCAAGTCCCGTAAAGTTTATACCTAACTGATAATTGTCCCTACACTCATTGACATATCATTTCTTTTCATATTCGGGTCTTGTAATGAGATAAAGTACGTAGAATATTTTCTTTAATGAATTTGGAAACTTATTCCTAGTTCCGTTTTTCTTAAACGGAACTCGGAACTGGTTGCTAGTTCCGTTTATCTTAAACGGAACTCGGAACTGGAACCAAAACCAATTAAGCTAATACATAGTATATCAGTTTTTCTTAAACGGAACTCGGAACTGGGACCTTAATCAATAAAGCTAATACATAGTATTTCAGTTTTTCTTAAACGGAACTCGGAACTGGGACTTTAATCAATAAAGCTAATTCATAGTATTCCAGTTTTTCTTAAACGGAACTCGGAACTGGTTCCCAGTTCCGTTTTACTTAAACGGAACTCGGAACTGGTTCCTAGTTCCGTTTTTCTTCCGAGTTCCGTTTTACTTAAACGGGATGAAACCGGATTACCCGGGGAAAACCCACGTGGTCTGGTAGGTGACCCCATATATTTTCATGTCCAATCGGGAATATACATTATATTGATATTTTGATCATTCACCATATGTTCTAAATTAATCAGAGTTTTGCCAGTGTATTTTTGTTTTAATTTCCCTCCATAAGAATGGCCGCAGCTTCTGTCTTGAATTTATAATAAACTCTGCAAACAATAGTTCGAGTTACATCCCTTCCACCTTAATTACAACGCTAACATGAATTGATTAAAGATAAGTTTCTTCCCCATATTATTTTGTATTGTACTTATTACATTTCTATGTATGTTGAGATAACATTGCTTATAAATACGTTAGTATAGACACCCTTGTATATTCACGTTATTACCCTGTAAGCTTTGTACGTCGTTTTGTCATATTGACCTCTTGTTACACATTTATAGTGTGTCCTGAGTGAATAAAAACTTGAAATCTTGACTCGTGCACGATGAGAACATAAAATATGGGTGTAATGCCTGGACATATCAATATTATATATGTAGAAATGAGAGACTTGCAGTCTATACCAACTTGTCTTCTATTGCATCTTGGGTCTTCTAAGGACAACACAACATGTATCACAACAAGATATCTGGCCATTGGCGTTCTGTCCAGTCTCATTTGGCTACAATTGCGCTTTCCTTCAACAAAGTCTTGACCCTGTAAAAACACACGAGACCTATACCACCTCCGTGGGTATTTAGTTGGGCAGAACCTATAAGAGGAGAGATTAATTCAGCGACCACACCGAGACTCGAACCAGAGGCCTCTGAACACTTCAGCGACCACACTGAGACTCAAACCATGGATATTTGAACACTACACCACACACATGCATCTCGTATCTACAGGAGGGGAATATAATCATAGTTTCCACGGTAGAGCAGTCGGCAGTTTATTGAGAAATGACCTAAAAGGAGGATCAGGGTGATTGTTCGATTTCTGCTCGGGGTTATTTATTTCCTCTGCAGTTATGGTGGTCACTTTCTCTAGAAGGAAGGGCCGCTCGCAAGCGGTGCTTCGTAAGAGGCGACTAACTCCAGGATATTCTCTTCTCTTCTTTCTTAACTTCCTTTATAAAACACTGCCTCACGTTTGTCCTTAAGTTTAACATTCGCCCCTATGCTGAAGGCGTTTGGTTCTTTCCCCTTGCCGAGACAAACTACTCCTGCTTATCGCTCAACATTGTTTTCTGAGACGACTTATTCCTTCGTTCTCAGTATAATATACAAGGTTATGGTGTCCTGCTTGGTGTCGTCGGCAGTATGTTTCAGTGAGGTAGCACTATAAAGGCATCAGTTCCGCGCTATCGGAAGGAAACCATTAACCAGTATACTGCAGCCTCCCAAAACAAACACGCATATACATTACACGCATACATCTCGCACGCAGGCCAATTCTTGTTCATCGTGTCAGTATTGATCACCCGGATATTCCAGTAAGCATTCATCGTCATACATCTTAGTTAAAGGCTCCCTGACGTTTCTTAAGTACATACGGTAGGTTATATTTGAATATGTTTCTCGTTTTCCGATCTGCGTAAGTGGTTTACTATATAAAAAATGAAAGCGATGTGGATTAATTACCTATTCATAAAAGTTTGTGTCATTGTGGCAAGGAAATTCATTTATGTGAATTTTGGTCTATTCTAGGAACGAATGATTTGCCATTGTCAACCAACTAATTATAACTAATAGTGTATTTAGAGTGTAAAAATAATTTTTTCAAAGTTTTACTGAAAACATCACTGAATAGAATGAGTAAATGTACCAGTTAAGATGACGCCCTATTCATCATACCGATCAAAATTCACTTTTTTAAATCACTTCCTCGTTCAAATAATCATTACTTTAAGTTATGCAGTATCAATTAAATATGATAGAGAAGGATTTATTTCATCAATTAGTCAGAAGCGACGGAAATTACTCTAATGATGACTTTAAAAATGTCAAAATGCTAATCTGGATATTGAGGTCATTGCATGTGGCCTCTTCATTAAACAAACTTTTATAATATCCATAAGAAACATGTCCAACATTAACAATTTAAATTACATACGTGAATGCACCAATACACTTTTTGTTTGTTTTTTGTTTTTGTTTTTTTGGTTTTTTTTATTGTTTTTTGTCTGTTTTTAAATATTTTGTTTGTTTTGATGTTTTCTCCTTTTATTGATAACGGAACATCATATAATGATGTATTACCGCCCATTAATGAAGGGGTCTGATTTATTCAATATGACATTTCAATGACAAAATTGCACTTACATGGCCTTAGGCTGTTAATGCCTCAGTGAGGTAGCACCATAATGTCGACATTAGTTTTGTGTAATTACAAGGTCACAAAAACGAACAAAACTCAGCCTCCCAAAACAGGCTCACGTGCACTACACGCATTGATGTTGCACATAGATAAGACTGTCCTTTAGTGACTGTTCCTAAGACTTTAACAATGCAAATCTAACCAAACCAAGATAGCCTGCCATTATTAGCTTTATTATGTTGATACTTGATAATGATATTTCAATTTGACATGTAGAAGATCATGCCCTCTACCTTACCTTTGCACACATTGTCTACTCTGACTCTCTTTCTGTCTTGCAGAATCTTAGCCACAAAAACCTGGAGAGTATCTCTATACGAAAAATACTAATATCACTACATAATCTTACCTCAAACTGTAATGTTTTATTTTGCTGGGATCCTGAACAAAAAGAAATAACTGGAAATGAAAAAAAAAAAA
The DNA here is from genome assembly GCF_902652985.1 of Pecten maximus. Lineage (NCBI taxonomy): Eukaryota > Metazoa > Mollusca > Bivalvia > Pectinida > Pectinidae > Pecten > Pecten maximus. The sequence continues at coordinate 2,551,597 of NC_047033.1, forward strand.
AAAAACCAGATCGCGCCACAATAGCGGCATATCACTTCCGCAACCGATTTGGAGCCACCTCTTTTCCAAGAATAAAATTATCCCACCATTTTACCCTTCAGCTAAAACAGAACCCAGAAAATTCAGCTTTTCAGATAGTTTCTAATTCCAACTACACCGAACTTGATGAAGAAATGACAGATTATTTCCACCTTGTGCAACAATATCTCTCCTTCCTCCTCATATATACCGATAACTCTAAAGCGGAGGAGTAATAAGCCTGAGCATATGTTGCTGTTGATTCATCCTCTTAGTGACGTCTTCCTTATAATGTCCCAATTTTCACAGCTGAAAACGTTGCAATTAATTTGGCTTCATGTGAAATATAAAGACACCAATATTACTAAAGCAACGATCTGCACGGACTCTTTGTCGGTACTCCTCAGTATCAAAAAATCGAAATTTTGAAGAATAATGCAAAATGCAGTTTTATATCATCTTATCTTGTTTTAGATTCCAGATCATGTCGCCTAAACTGGAAACGAGAAAGCTGATATGGCTTCTAGGGCAGCACTTAACCTACATCAAAACAACATTATACAACATTAGACCGACATAATCCAATTTTAAACTATCCACAGCAATCCTAACTTAGCTGAACTAGCAAGACTACTGGTCACAAACAAGGAAAAAACAGCGCGATCTTCAAAGTAAATCGTGGAGATGGAATTGTTCTCTCGCGTTTACACACTGACCATCGCCCGGTTACATTTAACGAGAGGAAGACCCCTTCATTTTGTCAGGAACATCTATCGATGTTTAGGTTTTATTTTATTTAACGTCATATTAAGAGCCATGGTCATTTAACGTCGTGCCAGGTTTTGGAGGTGGAGAAAGCCGATAACCTGGAGACAGGAGTTTTTAGCATTGATCCTTGATACCAATCAAACAAATTTTCTTAATCACTTCCTCAAGTTTTAAAAAATATTTCAATTACTTTAAGTTATGCAATATTGATTATATATTCAAGGGAATTAATTTTGTTAACTAATCGAGCAAATGTAGAGTTATATTTCAAAATATACGCCACCCTAATATATCAATCGGCACACATACACGGAAATGGTTTGATGGTGCCTATATTAGACATTTATTTCAAAATGTATCCCATATCTACTCAAACGTTAGACCATACCATCAATTTAATGTTCTTAATCCATTGAAATTTGACATTAAAGACGATTCATTGTCGTTAATATGCAAAGATTTTTTTAGAATTTCGCACTTTTTTAAAAAGTTAGGCGCAATCACTCCCATGGTTTAAATGGGAGGTATTATTAACATACACATTCAAAGAAAAACATCAGTTAAACATGTTTTTCTCTCAAATAATGAATTTCGGTCACCTCCAAATTTGGAAAATTTAACATTGGTCAACAGTGGTATATTTTTCGACCACCATCATCAGATCAAATCGCTTTTCGTCCGGCGTCCATTCGTCCTCAATCAGTTATTTTTATCGCTATTATTCTGTAAGATTTGCATGGATCTTACTCATATTTCTAATGTAAGTTTCCCTTGATCCCTAGTTGTACCGAAACGTAAAGTTTGTTATCTTTTTTTTTTGCATAATACGTTCCTGTTGTTTTCTTCCGCTATATCTCAGAAAGTATTTAGTAAGTTAGAAGTAAGTGGCACTTTCTCATGTGTAATATCAAGGTTCCTTGACCTAGCTATTAAAAAGGATGCTAAACAGAACAGAACCAAACCAAGAATAATCTCCCTGACTCCATTGCAGGTTGGTCGAAAGTCGAAAGAGGCGACTAAGTGCCCATTTTTCGTTTTGTATCCCCAATCAAAAACTGGTCTTATACAGACCCGTGTACGTTCGCAGTTCCGATTTAAGCGTAGCGTTTCCGTAGCATTACCGTACCATTTCCGTAGCATTACCGTAGCATAACCGTAGCATTTCCGTAGCATTTCCGTAGCATTACCGTACCATTTCCGTACCATTTCCGTACCGTTTGCGTCCACTCACCGTAGCATTACCGTAGCATTTGCGTTTACCTATTTTCACTCACAGACCGTCTCATAACCGTTCGGTAGAAAATTTTGCGGAATGTATTTTTTATCGAAACGAAATTTAGTTAAATATACTTACCGAACGTCAAAAAAGAAATGTAGCGACAGCAAATAATTTTATAAGGAGATGAGAATTACATAGATACGGCTATAAATCTGTCTATATCTTTGTATAGAAAAAATAACACTCTCTGTCTCACAAAAAACAAGTCAAGTCATATGGTCCATCGATCTTAGTGTAATAAAAAAAAATGGCGGATCCTAGTAGTAGTCGACGCATTACGATGGAAACCAAGATGAAGATCGTGTTAAATAAACAATATTACCTTTACTGTGCTATAGTCTAACCTTTAAACAGTTACATATAATATGCACTGGTCAGGCTACCTGTATAGGGTACAAATGCTCCAGACAGTATCACACAGGTAAACTAGGGTAGTTAGACTTAATTGTCAGCAATGATACAAACAACTCAGCATGTTGTATACAGGTAAACTAAAGGTAAGGTATTTTGTGGACCAAGTGATATAGGTGTGAAAGGTAGAACAATAAGAGATAATTATAGCCTACAGGTAAGGCTATAGACTGATTCATAAAACGTCCAACTTTAATGAGAATGTCATCGTGATCTATGGAGTTATTCATTATTTATTTCAATTTTAAAACGCAAAGGTCTAATCACAGAATTGATAACAAATTGAAAAAATCAGAGACGTATATATTACATGTGTGATATATATATGTATGTCTCTGATAAAGTATAACAAGAGTAAATTAATTACATAGTAAGAGCAAATACGGTATATAAAGTGCATACACATGTGAAATAGAACTGATGTCCTAAATAGAAATCATCCAGACAATCAAGTAAGTCTTATTATGAACAGTAAACAAGAGACCTAATTCTAAAAACAAATCTTCGTCCGACATAAATCTCTCACGTGAAACGTTAAAAAACTGTCGGGAACATGACGAAGGTAGTTAAAATTAATTAGGACTCTTTTAAGAACATTACAATTTCTTACAATAATCCAGCATTTACAGGGATAAAGCAAGGTTGAGCTACTCGACCTAGTAAAAAAAAAAAGATGTGGAAATAAAAAGTTAAATTATCCTGTAAAAGTTCGATCAAGCAGGCTGTGTACAGATTTGAATAAAAATATATGTATTAATGCCTTCATACCAGACTAGGTAAGTTGAATTGTGTACAAATTTACATGTAATATAGACTATTATCGTTTAATTTTGATTTAAAACATAGAAATAAAAAAATAATAAAAAATAAAACCTGTACAACTTCAATCTGGTGTACGAGTGTTTCTTGCTATGGTGACCATATTTCAGAGCAGTAATCTAACTGACTGCACTAATGTACAGAGAGCGAATAACATTTTGAAAATCCAAATATGTACATTGGCATGACCTTACCAACCACTTATCTAACATGAAATAAAAAGTTAAGATTCGGAGTGACCCATACACCCAAGTCTTTAGCATGTGTTTCTTTCTTTAGAGATTCCTCACCCAAGCTGTCGGGATACTCAGTTGTACATGTATATCTTTTGTTGCTAAACGTTATATAACAATATTTTTTATATAAAACGTACATTTTAAAGTTTTACACCCGCCGTAGACTCAATATCGGATAGGAGTCTTAAATATAACGTGCTGCTTTACAAAATTTACCATCATCGGCAAAAAGGAAAGTTTTGAAAAAAAAAATGTAAAAGAGAGGGTGAATCATTTGAGTCATCATTCTATAAGTCATATTCAATTTGACATTTTTATATTTTCTCTCATGAAAGTAAGAACAGGCTACTGCTATAGTTTAAACTCACTCAGGTATAAAATTTGACATGTTGGCCTGGTAATACAGGTAAATTTCTGTATGTTGGCTCAGTGAGAATGAGCCATAATAGGACCCCGGGGGGTTAATTGGGGACAGGTCACCTGGCCAGGTATACCATGTGCCAGACACAAAAGAGCTAGACTGATCAGCATCTTACAGGTAAGGTGTGATAGGATGCATGTCCTCAAGGCTGTAGGGTTGCATATTGCGACCAGTTGGCCATTGGCAACAGGCCTTTCCCAGATGTTTGGCTTCAATGTAATGTACATGTAGTCTGGACATGTACATTTATTTGTACATGTCTCAAGATCTGTCGACAGAACATACAATGTATAAATGATATAGATGACATGTACTGTAAAAGAAACGTTCAAGTTTCGAATAACAATGTAAAAGCCAAAACTTTAAAAAAAAAAAAAAAAAAATTTAAAATATTAATATTTTGTCCGACAAAATATTTACATGAAGTACATGTACACCTGAGTAAGCCATTATTAGGCCTCTGACACAAACTGATGTGTTGTAATAGAAGCATGTAAATGATTAAAATGATCGCATACAACATCAAAATTAATTTCAAAGGTAGATTCTTCACTCTACACTGTTGAAGTCTTTATATATTGAAACAATGTATTACCTGGTTATGTCCTTTGTGACAATAAGTTAAAAAAAAAACAGTTGTGAACTAATTATCGTGCACTCCTCACTTCTCCTACGGTGCAAAGGTTAACTGATTGTCACTCAACTGAAGGTTAGATCACAACACAAGTCCATTAATAAAGATTTTCAGAGTGTTATCCATTATCACGTAAACACACATAGTCCGCTCCATTGCAGACGTGTGATATACACGTATCTGATTGCACATGTACATTGTATATTCTTAAGTATATAATTATTGATGTCTTGTTTTTAGTTTTTATCCCTCCCTGCCAGAGTTTCCTCTGATTCGACATCAGAATTTTAAACAAATCGTCAATGCATACACACCAGTAATATGTACCAGTGATTGTTATATATAGACTTGCCAGACATGTACATGTACTTGACTTAATTGTCCCCCTAACTTGTTGCCATGGGTACTAATCCCCCCTCCCCACCACCATCAACTTCACCTGATGGCCATGGATATACACTTGATTAGGAGTCATCGGGCTCAGGTGTATAAATCATCACCACACCTGGTCAGTTTCTCCTTTTTACAATTAGCCCTATAGGGGGTCTATTCATAGCCTGGTCAATCTGTGTTCAGAAATCTTGATCTGTTTACCTGTACCTAAATTAACACTTTGATACAAGTTTTTCAATTCAATTAGTTGATTTCTTAAACCTTACGGTTTATCAGTACAAATGCAGTGAATAAATGCAGTGAAAATATAGATAAATACATAAAAACAAAACAATAAAGTTCGGACACACAGAGACAACACATACACGACCGCAGCGCTAGTGTAGAGAGTGATTTTATTTTAAAATTAAATGCTATCGTCTTTTGTTGTCGAGAATAATAAATTTTCCTAAATTTGAAAGATCCTTATATGACCTTAATATTTCCGGTTTCTAAAAGTTGTACAGTTTTTTTTACATACGGGGGTTTTCTATAGTAGTACAATTTGATAAAACGTTCTACCACTTCCCGATACAACATTCACTCCATCAAACAACATTGCACTGTCGTTTCTACGTGTTCGCTTCGTCTAGGATCCGCTTTTTATAAGAACCAGATAATTTATTCAGAAACGGTCGATTATTTGTGAGCGTCAACCGTAGCATTTCCGTAGCATTACCGTAGCATTTCCGTATCACTTCCGTAGCATTTCCGTACCATTTCCGTACCATTTCCGTAGCATTACCGTAGCATTACCGTAGCACTTCCGTAGTAATACCGTACCATTTCCGTAGCGTTTGCGTTTAAGACGGAACAGCGAACGTACACGGGTCTGTACCTTGGAAATCTTGTATCTCATTTTATCATTTAAGCATTGATGTCATTCTTTTTAGTTTCATAGGGGTATGAAAAAAATTTTGTTTGCAAACTGTATGAATCCGCGTAGCAGATTCTTACAGACAATTTGCAAACAATTTTTTTTTCATACCCCTATGAAACTCAAAAGTAATTGACATCAACGCTTATAATTAATTTTTGAAAATAATTTTCTTAGTTAAAACATGTTTTATGTACAATTTTACTGGTTTTATATGTGATTCTTATTATCAAATCAATACGCAACGTCAAATGTCGTATTGTGACGTCACATTTTTCGCGCCATTCTCGGATTTTTTTTCATAGTGGTATGAAAATAAAATCTCAACCAATCGGAAAGCCGCATTCTGCGTACAAACAATGGAAATTCAATTATTATACTTTTAAAAAAACATGGTCATTTTGTTCGCAATTTTCCCTACTTACTAATAGGACGGCGAAGGTTTACAAAGGGAATTATGTGAATACTTCATTTCATTCAGATATCCGTGTGTCATTGCAATGATGTAAGTGAATAGGTGTTTTCTGTCCTTTTTATGCAACATACGAATAATTCAACATCAAAGATATACCAAAGTCGTCTGTGTACTCAAAGTAATCAATTTTGGATTTCTTAATCACTTCCTCAAGTTTAATTATTTCTTTTACTTAAGTTTAAATTAATTACGTTATGCAATATTGATAGCATATGCAATTAATTTCAATAATTAATCGGACGAATGTAGAGATAGGTTTCACAATCTGCGTCATCCTAATATATCAACATGCATACGTACAAGGAAATGGTTTGATGTTGCATATATTAATACAATTTTTATTATCGCATATCCTCTCGAATTTTAGACCATTCCCAATCTATCAATAAAATCTTATTTTTCACATAAATTTGACCTAAATGACAATTCGTTATCGACTTTTTATTTTGATAATTTGGCGCATATTACGTCAAATAAAATCCAAAAAGGATATTTGGGCGCATTATATATAATAAGCCACTTTTTGAGTTGAAAATTAGCAAGTTACATGAGTAGAATGTTTAATGTAGGTATTTCAGATTTACTACAACACATATTGAATGATTTATATGTGTAAATGACATGCACGCAGACGGAAAAAATAAAGAAATTGTCAAATTTTACCAAATATTTGATGATACAGCAAAACAGGATAAACAAAATTTTCTGATTTATCCACTTGACCTTTTTGCCTTTAAATGGCTTCCATTTTACTCTCGACTGTAACTGGTATACCTATTAATGCTGTGGTTTACATGTTCTGGGCCTACAGATTTGATATAAGGTAGGGATAACCGTATTGCATGACTCTGGTATGTCATACTTCAATGGATGCACTGGATATATACGGTAACTGATATTGACAACTCTCACTCCTTTCACGATGTTTAAATAGTGTCGAAATTTCCTAACTATGTATTTTCTTCCTCCTTATGGTTCCCTTGACATTATCCTATTTCTGGCCTTCAGTTGAGCGTTCCCTCTCTGTGAGAACAGGTTTAAGTTTGCCAAATGGCCAAGGCATATCAGAATCTATAGAAATGGTAGATGCTTCTCTTGCTGAGCATTCGGCAATTTTATAAGTTTGACGACTGGTTCGCTCCTTGTCAGTATAACGTGACTGGATGGATGTCCTGCTGGAAGTCTGGCGGTATGCTTCAGGCAGATGTCATAATACAAGCATACCGTAACCTCCAAAACCACGCATGCATTTCGCACCCATGGAAAGCCGTCCTTAAATGACCTTAACTGCTCGGCATTGAAGGAGTTCGCCCGTTGGAAGCATAACGGGACAGGGTGGCTTCAGCCGTATACTTCAGTAACGTAAGTCACCTTTTACGACATGCAATGATATAGTGCAGACATATGGTTCCTCGCTCCTGTACGGACTACCTGTGGTTCATGAGTGTTTTTGGAGTCTGCGGTATGTTCTTGTTTGTCTGGTTGACATAGAATGGAACTAATGCTGGGGATGTTCTGTCTTCCGTATCTTTTATTTCTTTTTTCCTCATGCACAAATTGAGTAGACATTAAATAGACAAAATATAGATCTTCTGCCGCCGCATTACAACACTTGGGATCTTAAATTGTTCCTTTCTTACCTCAATGCTCTGTCTTTCTGTGCCTTTGTTTTCCGTTATGGATGTCCACCCGTCCTCATAAGACCCTGGCTATTCTTGGACGTTTAATCCCTAAAGCATAAAGTAAAACAAATACCGTTTGAATATTACATTTGCAGTAAAGTAAGATGTGGCACGAAAGACTTGATAGTAATGACTGCTTTGACAAATTTAGAAACATGCTCCACAGCTTACTAAGTTACTTATTAATAAATGTAGTTAGATATGAATACATAAATATAAACGTCTATTTTCATTGCATATATAAACCATTATCAAAATTTTGTTAGTCTTAATCCATCACATTGTGAACTTAAGTTATTCAATTACAGAAATAGAGATAAGTATTTTAAACGTCGAGATGATTAAGAGGAATGAGCGGTTTCCATATCTCAAATCATAAATTAATTAAAAGCCACCACGTTACGAAACGTTTCCTTGTCTTGAAGCGAACAATCTATTTTCCATCTTTCCTTTGTTTGATGTTATGTTTCGTTTCATACCAATACAAATCATCATTTTCCCACCAATTACCTATGCAGTTCCGATGGGTCGGTAAAAATGTAAAAAGTTTGATTACAGCTTAATACGTTAAAACCGTAAAACGCCCATTTCTTACAGTTCCTTTGATGATACGTTTTATTTTCTATTTCGAATTCTGTCTCTGGCCTCCTCCTATCATCAACACTATAGGCCCTTACCACAGGTATAGGGCGTTCTTAAATGACCTCAAATAAGTCCGGTTTTTAAAACAAATTTTGTCCTGGCCTAAAGGACAAAATTCCGCTTTCGTACCTGCTTTTGTTTCGGTCCCGTTGCCTAGACATTACATATTTTCTGTAGTTGCTACTTCTGCTTAACATCCAGCATTTCGTGCTAGGGTCGACGGATTCGGCTGGTCTCGGTATATGACCAGGTGTGGTATCCTGCTGGTGTTTTTGACAGTATACGTCTGTGAGATAACACTATAAAGACTGCATCGGTTCGGCGCTATCGATTGGAAATTTACAATGTATTTATATCTTAATAAGATCCGTGAATTATTTGTACAAAATATTTTAAACATTTCTTGTCTGTTACCCAGACAATTTCAAACTAAGAGATAGTAATCCAATATATACTTCTTATTTTGAAGTAACTGATTATGTTCAACACGCATGAAACTATGTTAATTGTAGAATTTGTATTTTCTGTGAATGCTCAACTTTTCCTCGTTTATAATTAATTTTTCCATTGTTTGAAAGCGGAATGCGGCTATTTAATTAGTTGAGATCCAGAAATGGCGCGAAAAATGTGACGTCACAATATGGCCATTGACGTTGCGTATGCATTTGTGAAAAAGAATCCCTTATAAGATCAACTTAATTGTATATAAAACATTCTTCGATTTTGAAAATCAATTACAAATATAAATTATAAGCGTTGATATCAACTGGTTTTTTTTTTAGTTTTGTAGGGGTATGAACAAATGTGTGTTTACAAACTTTTGCAAGAATCCAATTTTGTTTTCATACTCCAATGAAACTAAAAAAATGGCATCTATGCTGAAATAGATAATCTTGATTACTATGAGTTAAAAGTGACTCCATGCCCTGACAATGGTTAATGACCTTCTACATCCCGTGTGTCATAAATGTCTGTAATGATAGCTTATTTACCGATTACTTTATTTCATTTCTTATAATCTCGCTAATATCTATATTGTTGATAGGTCGTTAATTAAAACACGAAGAAGAAAAAAGAAATGAATGAAAAGAAACATACAAAGAAAGATTACTGACTGTAGCACTATTTCTTTCCCTCTCTTTTATCCAAACAATACAATCAATTTGGTGATATTCTTATGACACATTAAAACGAACACAAACTGGGTCGAGAGTCTTTTAACATATTATATCGAGAAAAAAAAAGACTTTGATGTCTTAATCGTTAATATCTCCCGCGCCCGCTACAGAATGAAAACTAGCCATACTTGTATGAATTTGGTTGTTTTTACCAACATTGTCGTGTACCCGTTAGGGAATAGTCTTTTGAAGATGGCTAGCCAGTTTGCAGCTACCAAATCACTTTTATTTATAAGAATAATCGTCATGGACTAAAAAAAGTACAAAGACTAACTCAAAAATAGTTAAATTTATATTATAACATTTATCGGATTGTTTGTTTTATAAATAACTGTGGATCCTTCGAAAAGTTGGGCGAACTGTAAAACTCGGCATCTATGCGTGATTCGCCGTTAGATTTTGTTCATATTGTATGACCAAATCATTGTAATGTTTATCTTAATTGTCAGTTAGACTGACAGTAACAGAGATCTTGGATTTGGTATGTTCTGGTAAAAATATCTCTTGTTAGTTGTAGGTCGATGCAGTCATGTGAAATGTGGTTCATTGTAAAAGATTTGTCAAATGCTGTGCACCGACGCTGATACCCCCGCTTCAGTAGATAAAGAATGTGTAATATAAAAATGATCCATTCAAAGACAGGCGAGGACCACCTCGTCTCGGCGTTTTTGTCTAATAACAATAATGACACCCGATGGTAGGTTTGATATCGTATTGTTTGTTTTGTTTGCAATTGTTTAATTACTTTGCCTCTGTGGCATTTATTTTTTGTTTTAATTCTTAAAATCTGAACTGAATAATTTAACTATCGGTTGTTTAAGCTTTGTAGGAAAGATAATGAGTCAGAAATGATACTTGATTTTGGCAGTTTCCTAGTTCTTATGTATTTTAGGTTTAATAAGTTTTGAAGGGCTTCTACAGAAAAAAGCACACCATTTGGAAGCCAAAATCCAAAGCAGCATCTTTTGCTACAATGGCTGTAGCTATCCCGTGATCGTCCTTTGATCCGTCAGTAGAGAACGATTGAACTTCCTTGTACTTTAACTGCAATTTAAAAAAAAGTACAACCGAAACGTTTCCGATTTAGTGTCGGATTTAATAATCTCGTGAAGGAAGCGATCCCAATGAGATGAATTCAACAGCCAAGGAGTTATATACATGGTTCTTAAAGTTTGCAATTGATCATCTTCTGCACTCTGCTGTATAAACATTTTTCGTGCACAAAAACGTGTGTCCATGTGTAAGATTTCCGTATCTGCTCATAATGTCAAGCAAGGTGGGGCTTAACAGAAACAGAAGGATAATATGTCATTGTAAAATAAAAGATATCAGGTCAAATTTAAGGAAATATGTCAAATAATAATTACCATCTAGTATTGAATAAGTAAAAAAGCCTGTTTTTATTTTATTAGCCAAGCATGAATCATTCTTCTAAAGCTAATACATGTTTGCTGTGGTGAAGAGGTCATTAAACTATAAAGTCAACTCCGACTGGTTAACCTGGTATCAAGACTGGAGTGTCCAAGGAAATGTGTGTTAGTTGTCATATAACATGTTTTACATCATTGCAGTTTATCACCTAACATATCTTTGTGGGTTTTTGTTTGTTTGATGATCACGTCACGGTAGGGGCGCAGCGAAAGGCATGATGGGATAAACTACATAACCGGGTTGTTTTGTAAATATGAAAGTAGTTCCGCAAAATAAAAGAAAAAAAATGTTTTAAAAATGTTTGTTGAAAAAAAAATCAATCTTAAATATGATTATTCTAAAACAAGAACGCATATATTATCACCATGGAAACAAAAATCACATTTCATGTGCCTCGGTAGCGCAGTAGGTAGCGCGTCAGTCTCATAATCATAGACAGAGCGATCTGAAGGTCGTGAGTTCGATCCTCACCCGGGGCATTTCTTTTTATGGCAATTTCAAATATTTCTCATTCTTTTCCCCAAATTAAAACTTACCTTAATGCCTTTTAAGCCGACAAAGAAAGTTATACACTTCCAATTCGAGAATTTGATCAATGCAGTTAACTGAATGTTTCTGAGATATTGTTAATGATATCTTCCATTGGTCCAATCTAAAAAAGTGCAGCAATTTTAGTAAATGTGGGGTTTTATCCCAGAAAATCAAATGCAGGAAACATGCCAAACCATTTAATGTTTAACGTACTAGGCACCTTACATTTATGGATATGTAATGTAAGATCTATTTTTCATTTTAAAGATTTTTTTTATCATATTTGCTAGAGGAAGCCAAATAGGACACCCCAAAAGGCGGTGTCGTTTTACAGGATTTTCCTGGACTTTCTGAGGAAATACCCGAGGCCCCGACTCGCTCTACCTGAATTCTCGACTGACCAGTGATGTTGATATAATTGCAAATTATAATCACATCCAACTTGATTGAACCATTGTGTGATTGCTTCAATAAACGCATCAAAAGTGTTGTATCAACTATAAATTGATAGCATTTCAGGATTAATTATCATGACCTCGATAATGAAGCAATGAATCTACGTCAAAATAAAAAGGTTGCTTGGTTTGGTAATGTTTACCGTTGTGGTCATTCGCGGACGGTAACGGTATGCTCGTGTTGGCCTCCGTTTGATAGAGCGTAGCTATAGTGTCGAGTTTATAGTTTTAAGGTTTTAGTTGGTCTAACGATTTTCAAATATACTGTTTTGAGGATTGAAATGGGGAGATCTGAAAACTCCCCTTTGAAAATGTCAAGAAGTTGGCAATCAAGGATTAAAACTAGTCAGCATCTTGCAATTGGTAGTAATAATTTATCGATTGTTTAACTACTTCATATTGCAAACAATCAACATAATTAACTCTTTAATAACCTCATTCGTAATAGGTGAAAATGATTATTTGATTGAGAGGAAATGTAACCTGGAACAAATCATAATATATTTCAATAAAAAGCATTATTTTGTCGCGACAAGATAATAATAACCCTCAGCATCCCAGTTTTCATCAGCATTATAAGGGATTTCAATATATAATTTGATGTCAAAGCCGGCTTGTACCACTGCTGATTTTACTTCTTCGATTGTGAATGACACTCAAGTATATTTGTACTCCCCTACCCGATAAAAAGTTGCTCCAAAGTCGCATGAAATTATGATAAACCCACCCTCATTTAGCAAGCCTGATACGTTTTTCATGGTCTGTACTAGTTCAGCAACATGATCCACCGCTTCATCCAAGCAATGGGTCGATACAATGACATCAAATTTGGCGCCATCATAATCACATCCCAGAGGCTTTTCTAGCGTCACATCTATGGGTAAAATTCCTTTAACTTTTTCTCTGACTTCGTTTTCTCTCTGCTCAGTAGTCATCCTTTTTAAAACGAAAAATACAGTTGGGATTATAAAAATGTTTATAATGAAAAATATTGATACAAAAATCAGATGAATTGGAATCCAAGGAATACTACGCTTCTATGCATTATATTATCTTTGTTAACTATAGGAACATTCAAGGGACGGTGTCCAAGACTCACTAGGTTACTAGCGGTTCCTTTCATATATAGTGCATTAACACCAAAAAGGCCTTATCACATGAGCGCACGCTAAGGTAAATACAAATGTATGACGGTGCGAGGGATACATAAAGAACAAGGTTTTAGTATGTTTAACGTCCTATCAACAGATGTTCATACGAATATATATTTTCTGTTCAAATGTCTTCGTTTTTGTCGAATTCAAATATATAATTACGGATTCCTGTAATGTAGGTTTTTTTTAGAAAGCATAATAGAAAAACTATTCACATGATCTGATTCTTATTCATCAAAAATTACGGATTAACCCATTCTATTCTTTACGGTCATCTACGTTTCAATTCATACCGGCCTTGTTTTTATGACGTCACCTTTCAAGACGTTAATATATAACATGCTATGTACAAACTGTTAACATGACCATACTGCTCTAAAAATGCCTTACGAATCGCCCTGCCCCCCCCCCCCCCACCCGACCAAAACAAACAAAACCGGCCTTTTCTAATTCATATATTTCAATTTCTCAAAACATGACAACTAACTAGTCCTAGGTTGTCGGTCTCTAGATGACGTTCTTACCGCTTACCGGAATCAATCAATAGTTACACCCTATTGTAGCCTTCTACAAAGATGTAGGGTAACTTTAAGAGTTTGTAGTTGTGAGCGATGAAATGTTACATACTGCTAGCAGTATTTGTGCATTTTTAAACAAAGCAATCCCGGAACTTAAGCTGATCAAACCTACTCTGATGAAGGTTCATTACTGTACTGATTCTCCTTCAAGCCAATACCGCAATCGGTATAGATTTTACATCGTTGTCAACTACGTGGATCTACGTGGCGATGAAGCCATCTTGATTACTTTGAGGTTGGTCATAACAAGGGCCCCTATAATGACTTAGGAGGAACTGAAAAGAGCATGACAGAAGAACCGATCAAGCTAAGTCATGTTGCGATACATGATGCTGCAGAATATTACAACTGAACAGTACAGTCGAGCCAAAACGGCGTGAGGTCCATGGATGTTTCCAAAGTAGACACTAAAGCCAAACAGGAATTAAAGTATCGACAAAGTCAAAGAAAAACCATTCAAAGGTACATTGAAATGGCATGCAATCGCTATGACAGCAAACTCGCATACGTTGATGGCAAGAGAAACATCGTGCTATTGTAACAAATGTCTTCGTGACGAGTTTTGCAGTTCTTAGTACAGTTGTTTGAATACAGTGTTGAAATGGAAGCAAATCCAGAAACTGAAAATTCTGCATAGCACGGAAGGGAACTTGTCAGATTGTTGACATTGATAGTGAAAACATTTAGAATTGCGGTAAATTTCATGACACGCGCAAAAACATTTTCCAATGGCCGCAGAAACAGGATCATATCTGGATCAGTAGGCGTAATGTCTGATGTTAAATAACGCCTCCCTTGGCATCTTGGTAGTCGAAAAGACTATTTAAACTTGTGTTGGATGAACAAGACAATATCGACACGCTACATGTCCAAACTGGCTGTTAGTTACTAATTGCGACCTATCTGGTTCAATATTGGACTTAAACTGTAGTTTGTGATATACACGTCGCCTTGTTTACAATTTTAGAGGTTGTTACGGAGTTATATGTTATATATGTATTTATGTTTTATTGCTATGGCATCATATCAATACATATGTTACGTTTTAATGCAACATTATAGGTAATCGAATTTAAAAGAGGTAAAGCACATACATCTACCTAAAGGTTTTGCCGTTGATATAGTCCAACCAGAATGACCTGTCGCGTTGAACTTTATCATTATCAAACCTTATCATCAGCTGCATCATTCGTATTTATGCTGGTCTAGATTTAGCGACAAAACTGTTAACATGTGAACAATTAATCACATAGTTACTTGAATATGTGTAAACCATGCTGTGTTTTCAATATAAAATTGAAACAAAAACGAATGGTCCAAAACAGCACCCTGTTGGACACAGCAGTATTCCTAATCAATAGGTTTTGTTAACACACCTGTGCACAAATGGAACTACCCACTTTGAAACTTCCACGAAAATGCGAAAGCGACAGGTCATTCTGGTTTGACTTTACTTGACCTGCTGTTGATACTAATACTGCAATGCATACGTTATATTTTACCTGTTTCGCAAGACTGAAGTACTATTAACATATGATACTGGCAGCAAACTGTGAGGGTCACTTTGATATCTTTCCACATTATACGTATGAGTGTTGTCATAATATCAATGTTGAGTACTCCATATTAAAGAATCCTTTATTATGTAAACTTTTAATTTAAAATTTGTGCGACCAATTTGTATATTCCTTTGGTGTTTTGAATAAAATTAATTGTCCTATCAACTGGCTTACATGTATACATACTTTTACTATAAAATGTAATGCGTAATCTATATTATCGAAAAATATATTTGGAAGCCAAATTAAATCAATGTGATTGCATTTACATGTATATCTTACTAGGCGAATGTTGCAAATCACGTATGTATTAATATATGTATTTTACATGATTGGGTACCATTCTTATATTCTTTTTAACGTTTTTATGCCGAGAGTGGTGTGCAAAATATTATTTAGCAAAAAATATTTATTTTATTTGTAGTTGCGTCTTATTGCTAATTTTGTGGCGTTTATAGCCCTACCCAAAGAAACAAGTGTCTGACTAAATCGAACATAGAAGGTTTAACATACAATATTATTGTAAAATTTTCAGCATTTTATCGAGAACGTTTTCTTTGATATCAATTCAATCGACTTAAGATAGAAGATTACTTATAAAATACATGTATGTGAGTATTCTGCGGTGCACAATCGGACAGGAAGATTTCATCCACGTGATTACTGGCAGTGATCACAGAGTAGATGGTCGGACCAGTACCTACATCTAGGAGACGTTTACCTTGGATCTTGCCTATCAGTAAAACAATAAACAATATTAATATATTGGTATTGTCAGTTCAATTAACAAAAGATAAACAAAGAACATCTTAACCATTGCGTTTGATCGGAAGTTAAACTATACCAATCAAAACATCTTAAACGAATTGACGAAAAATAATTCAGTCATCGTTTATCAACCTGAGAATAGTTTAAGAAATCTAGTCGATCGGAGGTTGAAAAAAGATTCATGAAGTTATATGAAATACAAACTTACACTCTTCAAAACTTCTATGGAAACTGTCGAGGTCCTTGTTCATGTCATCATTTGCGGTGTTTTCAATGTACCAGTAGGGATCAAAATTTGCGTAGTCTTCAGTTTCCATCACACTCGCCATAGATAATAACATTGTACTGCAGCTGCAATAATGGAGAAATGCATTAAGATTAGATTATGAACTTTACTGTCGAATCAATTCTTTCTCTCAGATATTTCAATCTGATATTAGTATTCTTAAGAACATACTCTATAAACGTTTCCTTTTCCAATGTAAGAGCTTACGACGTTACACGTTCGTGGGGTGTAACGTAATCAGAAGCCTTGACTAGCGAAGAGGATGTAAAAGACACACTACGTGCTCTGTTATACATGTATATAACTGTATATTTAAGAGTGGTACGAAAGACGCACACGACGGAAGCTTTCACTATATTTCCAAACGAATTAAGAGCCAGATGAGTAAAATGAGTTAAACTGGTATCCTACAGCTGTTTCGTAACGTAACGTTAAAGTGTTGATCATCGAAGGCAACCAAACGAAATGACAAACGGTGAATGGGGTGACAAAACTCTTTTCAATATTCATTTAATTAGAACGTTGAGAGTACATGTGCATATTCTGGACTGTGCCACTATTCAATTGAATTAATACGTAACAAGCAGCTAACGATCAATGTCGAGAACAGAAAATTACACCACGGTATTAACCACCTGCAACCTTGAAAGATTGTACACTTGATTGATTGAAAAGAGGTTTAACGGCCCATCTTTGGTCATATAGGGCCTAACAAAGTAAATTGACATCAAACAAAAGCGTTAAGTCTTAACAATATTATCATTGCTCTGGATGGTATGCGACGGACCTCAATGTTTTTCAGTGAGGTAGGCCTAGTCAGCAACTACTACAAGGTTACCTCGCTTCAAACTGACCCTGTCTGTTCATATGACGATATTAAAACATAGTAAACAAAGCACAAAGATATTATCACATTACAAAACAAATTAAGGTGAATTAGAAGAGTCAGAATGTATTAAACTGCAGCATGCAGCCGTTTCGTTCTTCTAGGACTCGAATAGAGATCTTGTTCTAGTCAGTCAGATAAGACAATATATTACCCTTATTCAAGGAATCCCAATTTACGCTATTTTTCAAGACTGATTTTATATTTACCTTGGTTCTGCTTGCTCTTATCTAAGTGCGGATGCCAGCTCCACAAGGATTCGTCGTTTAACCGTTATTCATGGATTCACAGATGGCCGTAGCGAGTTAAATTAGGATAACTAAAAGCCCTCCGGCATCACTATAGACTTTTTTCTGCATATTACACTTTGTTTATCTATAATTTACGATATAATAATCAAATGTAGAAATATTCATTTGTTCATTTTGAAATAAAGATATTCATCGATTATGTATATAAAGAAAACAATGTACCATTAGTCATTATATTAAAATCAATTTGAATTATAAAAACACATCTGTCACATATTAATCGTATCACTAACGAAATTCAACAACAGTAAAAAAAATTAAAAGAAAAAAGAAAAAGAAAAAAAGGCATGGCAACATCCCTCATCCCTCTATTTCAGTGTATTCTACTCTTCCAGTTTTGAGAGTATATTTCTTACATTGTAAGTAAGTTTAAATTCCAACATCCACATATTCTACTCACAACTGTATAAAACCAAAAATGCTGAATATGAGAATCTACATTATAAGCTGTTTTGTTATTCAAGGAAGGTAGGGCGTAAGAATTGTACCTGCTGCCCCCATTGCATGATCGTAAGAGGCGACTAAATTTGGGATCTTATCTTTTCTCTTCCTTCTTAACAACTTCTTCCTAACGTCTCCCTTGACACTGCCTCACTTTTGGCCTTTAGTTGAACGTTCGCCCCTGTGAGGAAGGCTTTGAGTTCTGTCCCCTGGCCGAGACATACCAGAGTCTTTAAAAATGGTAGTTGCTGCTCCTGCTTAGCGCTCAGCATACAAGGAGTGGGACGACTGGTTCGCCCGTTGTCAGTATAATGTGACCGGGTGGGGTGTCCTACTTGGTGTCTTCGGCAGTATGCTTCAGTGAGGTAGCACTATAAATCGGCAAAAGTTCCGGCCTATCACAATGAGACTTAACACGAACATACCGCAGCCTCCAAAAACACACATACGCATTCACTACACGCATGCATGTCGCACGCACGGGATGCCGTCCTTAAATAACCTTAGCTGTTAATAGGATGTTAAACAAAATAAACCAAACCAAACCAAACCAAATGTTATTCAAGGAATCGTAAAAATCCTGATGGCTTTAGTTTGGTATGTAAGGTCTTGTCAACAGCGTAAGTCATTTAAGGTGTCTTTCTTGTGTGCGAGATGCATGTAGTGTATGTGTTTTGGGAAGCTGCGGTATATTAGTGTTTGTCTCCTTGTGATAGCGCGAATTTGACGTCGACTTAAAATAGTGACACATAACTGAAGCTTACAGCCGAAGACACCCAGCAAGACATCTTTCATGGTCACATTATACTGACAGCGGGCGAGCCAGTTCACATAAAATCAGAAATTCTGTAAAATATACATCTGGTAACACGATTTGCATGTAAAGATCATTCCATATGTATATATTTATAGATATATCACTCCTGGTTCACAATTCACAAAGGTTTTATTTGTACTGATCTTGAAACACAAACAGGTGTAAACAACAACAGCTGATCGCTCAAGCTTGCACTGAACACCGATTTTTCATGCACATTCGTTACAATATCAAAATGAATGGCCTTAATTCCATGGAAAAATGCTATCGTAGATCTTGTAAATTGTCCCCCAACTATTTTTCCTAACTAGACAAATATCTTTGCTTGTTGGAATACCTCGGGCTGTAAGCATTTAATTGACAACACTATTTTAAAAGATAAACAAATTTTGTTGGTAAGAATGCCCCACTTAGACTATCGCTTCTTAACGAAAACATTGTCTTTTAATTTTCCAAAGTACACCAGGTTGTCCACTGCTTACAGTACATTCCTGCACTGCAAGTTGGGCGTTGTATCTGAAATAGTTCTTCCGTTGCATGATCGCAAGAAGCACCTAAATTCAGAACCTTATCTTTTCTATTTTTTTCCTAATGCCACCCTTGACTTTACTTCACTTTTGGCATTGAGTTGAGCATTCGCCCCTTGGAGTAAGGCTTTTGGTTCTGTCCCCTGGATAAGATATAAACGGGTCTCGAAAATGGTAATTCGTACTCCTACTTAGAGGTCTGGGAGTCGAGTGGAACGACTGGTTCGCTCATTGTCAATATAATGTGACCGCATGTGGTGCCCTGCTGGTTGACATCGGCAGTGCGCATGCTTTAGTGAAGTAGCACGATAAAGTCAGTTTCTTGCTAACATAAGGAGACAAGCACGCATATACCACTGCCCCAAAAAATACATACAAAAAAGCATATATCTCGCATACAGGGAAGATCGTCCCGAAAGACCATATCTGTTGATAGGACGTTAAACAATACTTAACTAAAACCTAAACTTGTCGTTAAAACAGATATCCAAAGCAATCCATACTTTGATTTAATCAATCAATAGAACCAACCACGCACCCCAGGGGCAATTTCGTAATACGTTATTGACTAGAAATCCATCAGATTTTCGAAATTATCCGTGGGGTGCCACGATGCAATAGCAGCTACATATAATGTTCTTGATAAATCTCTTGCAAAGCATAATTAACACAAACAGAGGAAACGAAGAAAGTAGGGCAACTCGAAGTGTCGAAACTTGTCCGAAAGAATATGTATTCTTTGCAACAAAGCAAATGATGACGCAAACATCACGCATGATAATTTTCATGACAATCCGTTAAATGCCTCCTGACCGTGCCGTTTTCCTTAATGTTCATATATGTTAACATGCTGTTAAACAATACAAACCGATCCTGTGAATAGACAAATAAAGTGCATGTCTAATATTATTTAGATATACATTAAATGTTAACTTTATTTATTCTACAACAATTGCGAAATAAGTTATATCAACTTGTATTAATTACGCTTGTTGGCCGGGATGGAAGCGCACGAGGGGTCTCGGTATAGGAAGAAACCGGATTACCCGGGGAAAACCCACGTGGTCTGGCAGGTGACCCCATACCTTTTCACGTCCGATCGGGAATATACATTATATTGATATTTTAATCAATCACCATAAGTTCTAAATTAATCAGAGTTTTGCCAGTGTAGTTTTGTTTTAATTTCCCTCCATAAAACTCTGAAATGGCCGCTTCTGTCTTGAAATTAAATTAAACACCGCAAACAATAGTTCGAGTTACATCCCTTCCACCTTAATTACAACGCTAACATGAATTGATTAAAGATAAGTTTTTTCCCCATAATATTTTTTGTATTGTACTTTTATATTTCTATGTATGTTGATATACCATTGCTTATAAATACGTTAGTATAGACACCCTTGCATTTTCACGTTATTACCCTGTAAGCTTTGTACGTCGTTTTGTCATATTGACCTCTTGTTACACATTTATAATGTGTCATGAGTGAATATATATGAATACAATCTTGACTCCTGCACGGTGAGAACATAAAATATGGGTGTAATGCCTGGACACATCAATATTATATATGTAGAAATGAGAGACCCTGCAGTCTATACCAACTTGTCTTCTATTGCATCTTGGGTCTTCTAAGGACAACACAACATGTATCACAACAAGATATCTGGCCATTGGCGTTCTGTCCAGTCTCATTTGGCTACAATTGCGCTTTCCTTCAACAAAGTCTTGACCCGGTAAAAACACACGAGACCTATACCACCTCCGTGGGTATTTAGTTGGGCACAAACTATAAGAGGAGAGATTAATTCAGCGACCATACCGAGACTCGAACCAGGGGCCTCTGAACACTTCAGCGACCACACTGAGACTCGAACCAGGGACATTTGAACTCTACATCGGAAGCTCTATTTCAGCTACCTGACCACTGGCGTTCATCCAAGTCTGTTTCTATTGTTCTTGCAACCCATCTTTTAAAAGAGCGTTTAACTAGAACGGTATTCCCCAACAGGTATATAAACTAGCATTAAACACAGCTAACTTCACTGCCGGATTCAGTTCCGCGCTGTTACAAGGAGACAAACATGAACATAACGCGGTCTCTCAAAACACACACATATCCACCACACGCATGCATCTCGTATCTACAGGAGGAGAATATAATCATAGTTTCCACGGTAGAGCAATCGGTAGTTTATTGAGAAATGACCTAAAAGGAGGATCAGGGTGATTGTTCGATTTCTGCTCAGGGTTATTTATTTCCTCTGCAGTTATGGTGGCCGCTTTCTCTTGAAGGAAGGACCGCTCGCAAGCGGTGCTTCGTAAGAGGCGACTAACTCCAGGATATTCTCTTCTTTTTTAACTCCTTTATAAAACACTGCCTCACGTTTGTCCTTAAGTTTAACATTCGCCCCTGTGCTGAAGGCGTTTGGTCCTTTCCCCTTGCCGAGACAAACTACTCCTGCTTATCGCTCAACATTTTTTTCTGAGACGACTTTTTCTTTCGTTCTCAGTATAATATACAAGGTTATTGTGTCCTGCTGGGTGTCGTCGGCAGTATGTTTCAGTGAGGTAGCACTATAAAGGCATCAGTTCCGCGCTATCGGAAGGAAACAACCATTAACATACTGTATACTGCAGCCTCCCAAAATAAACATGCATATACATTACACGCATACATCTCGCACGCAGGCCAATTCTTGTTCATCGTGTCAGTATCGATCACCCGGATATTCCAGTAAGCATTCATCGTCATACATCTTAGTTAAAAGCCTCCCTGACGTTTCTTAAGTACATACAGTAGGTTAAATTTGAATATTTTTCTCGTTTTCCGATCTGCGTAAGTGGTTTACTATATAAAAAATAAATAAAATCGATGTGGATTAATTACCTATTCATAAAATTGTGGCAAGGAAATTCATTTATGTGAATTTTGGTCTATTCTAGGAACGAATAATTTGCCATTGTCAACCAACTAATTATAACCAATAGTGTATTTTGAGTGTAAAAATACATTTTTCAAAGTTTTACTGAAAACATCACAGAATAGAATCAGTAAATGTACCAGTTAAGATTGTAAACTGACGCCCTATTCATCATACCGATCAAAATTCACTTTTTTTAATCACTTCCTCGTTCAAATAATCATTACTTTAAGTTATGCAGTATCAATTAAATATGATAGAGAAGGATGTATTTCATCAATTAGTCAGAAGCGACGGAAATTACTCTAATGATGTCTTTAAAAATGTCAAAATGCTAATCTGGATATTGAGGTCATTGCATGTGGCCTCTTCATTAAACAAACTTTTATAATATCCATAAGTTGAAAATTTCTTTCTGACACTGTTAATCGATACATTTTGAACTTTCTAAAAACTGTCAGTGTGTACCACAGGATATCAGAAACATGTCCAACATTAACAATTTAAATTACATACGTGAATGTACCAATACACTTTTTGTTTGTTTTTTGTTTTTGTTTTTGTTTTTTTTTATTATTTTTGGTCTGTTTTTAAATATTTTGTTTGTTTTGATGTTTTCTCCTTTTATTGATAACGGAACATCATATAATGATGTATTACCGCCCATTAATGAAGGGGTCTGCTTTCTTCAATATGACAGTTCAGTGACAAAATTGCACTTCCATGGCCTTAGGCTGTTAATGCCTCAGTGAGGTAGCACCATGATGTCGACATTAGTTTTGTGTAATTACAAGGTCACAAAAACGAACAAAACTCAGCCTCCCAAAACAGGCTCACGTGCACTACACGCATTGATGTTGCACATAGATAAGACTGTCCTTTAGTGACTGTTCCTAAGACTTTAACAATGCAAATCTAACCAAACCAAGTTAGCCTGCCATTATTAGCTTTATCATGTTGATACTTGATAATGATATTTCAATTTGACATGTTGAAGATCATGCCCTCTACCTTACCTTTGCACACATTGTCTACTCTGACTCTCTTTCTGTCTTGCAGAATCTTAGCCACAAAAACCTGGAGAGTATCTCTATACAAAAAATACTAATATCACTACATAATCTTACCTCAAACTGTAATGTTTTATTTTGCTGGGATCCTGAAAAAAAGAAATAACTGGAAATGAAAAAACAAAAAAACGAAAGAAAACCAGATCGCGCCACAATAGCGGCATATCACTTCCGCAACCGATTTGGAGCCACCTCTTTTCCAAGAGTAAAATTATCCCACCATTTTACCCTTCAGCTAAAACAGAACCCAGAAAATTCAGCTTTTCAGATAGTTTCTAATTCCAACTACACCGAACTTGATGAAGAAATGACAGATTATTTCCACATTGTCCAACAATATCTCTCCTTCCTCCTCATATATACCGATAACTCAGAGGAGAAATTAGCCTAAGCATATGTTGCTGTTGATTCATCCTCTTAGTGACGTCTTCCTTATAATGTCCCGATTTTCACAGCTGAAAACGTTGCAATTAATTTGGCTTCATGTGAAATATAAAGACACCAATATTACTAAAGCAACGATCTGCACGGACTCTTTGTCAGTACTCCTCAGTATCAAAAAATCGACATTTTGAAGAATAATGCAAAATGCAGTTTTATATCATCGTATCTTGTTTTAGATTCCAGATCATGTCGCCTAAACTGGAAACGAGAAAGCTGATATGGCTTCTAGGGCAGCACTTAACCTACATCAAAACAACATTATACAACATAAGACCGACATAATCCAATTTTAAACTATCCACAGCAATCCTAACTTAGCTGAACTAGCAAGACTACTGGTCACAAACAAGGAAAACACAGCGCGATCTTCAAAGTAAATCGTGGAGATGGAATTGTTCTCTCGCGTTTACACACTGACCATCGCCCGGTTACATTTAACGAGAGGAAGACCCCTTCATTTTGTCAGGAACATCTATCGATGTTTAGGTTTTATTTTATTTAACGTCATATTAAGAGCCATAGTCATTTAACGACGTGCCAGGTTTTGGAGGTGGAGAAAGCCGATAACCTGGAGACAGGAGTTTTTAGCATTGATCCTTGATACCAATCAAACAAATTTTCTTAATCACTTCCTCAAGTTTTAAAAAATATTTCAATTACTTTAAGTTATGCAATATTGATTATATATTCAAGGGAATTAATTTTGTTAACTAATCGAGCAAATGTAGAGTTATATTTCAAAATATACGCCACCCTAATATATCAATCGGCACACATACACGGAAATGGTTTGATGGTGCCTATATTAGACATTTATTTCAAAATGTATCCCATATCTACTCAAACGTTAGACCATACCATCAATTTAATGTTCTTAATCCATTGAAATTTGACATTAAAGACGATTCATTGTCGTTAATATGCAAAGATTTTTTTAGAATTTCGCACTTTTTTAAAAAGTTAGGCGCAATCACTCCTATGGTTTAAATGGGAGGTATTATTAACATACACATTCAAAGAAAAACATCAGTTAAACATGTTTTTCTCTCAAATAATGAATTTCGGTCACCTCCAAATTTGGAAAAATTAACATTGGTCAACAGTGGTATATTTTTCGACCACCATCATCAGATCAAATCGCTTTTCGTCCGGCGTCCATTCGTCCTCAATCAGTTATTTGTATCGCTATTATTCTGTAAGATTTGCATGGATCTTACTCAGATTTCTCATGTAAGTTTCCCTTGATCCCTAGTTGTACCAAAACGTAAAGTTTATTATCTTTTTTTTTTTTTTTTGCATAATACGTTCCTGTTGTTTTCTTCCGCTATATCTCAGAAAGTATTTAGTAAGTTAGAAGTAAGTGGCACTTTCCCATGTGTAATATCAAGGTTCCTTGACCTAGCTATTAAAAAGGATGCTAAACAGAACAGAACCAACCCAAGAATAATCTCCCTGACTCCATTGTAGGTTGGTCGAAAGTCGAAAGTCGAAAGAGGCGACTAAGTTTTCATTTTGTATCCCCAATCAAAAACTGGTCTTATACCTTGGAAATCTTGTATCTCATTTTATCATTTGAGCATATATGTCATCCTTTTTAGTTTCATAGGGGTATGAAAACATTTTTGTTTGCAAACTGTAATAATCCGCGTAGCGGATTCTTGCAGAAGTTTGCAAACAATTTTTGACATTAACGCATATGATTAATTTTTGAAAATAATTTTCCTTGTCAAAACATGTTTTCTGTGCAAGTTTACTGGTTTTATATGTGATTCTTACTCTCAAATCAATACACAACTCAATTGTCGTATTGTGACGTCACATTTTTCGCGCCATTCTCGGATTTTTTTTCATAGTGGTATGAACAAAAATCTCAACCTATCGGAAAGCTGCATTCTGCGTAAAAACAATGGAAAATTAATTATTTTACTTTAAACATCAAAGATATACTAAAGTCGTCTGTGTACTTAAAGTAATCAATTTTGGATTTCTTAATCACTTCCTCAAGTTTTATTTTTTTTACTTAAGTTTAAATTGATTACTTTAAGTTATGCAATATCGATAGCATATGCAATTAATTTCGATAATTAATCGGACGAATTTAGAGATAGGTTTCAAAATCTGCGCCATCCTAATATATCAACATGCATAGATACAAGGAAATGGTTTGATGTTGCATATATTAATACATATTTTTATTATCGCATATCCTCTCGAATTTTAGACCATTCCCAATCTATCAATAAAATCTTATTTTTCACATAAATTTGACCTAAATGACAGTTCGTTATCGACTTTTTTATTTTGAGAATTTCGCGCATATTACATCAAAATAAAATCCAAAAAGGCTATTTGGGCACATTATATATAATAAGCCACTTGTTGAGTGAAAATTAACAAGTTACATCAGTAGAAGTTTTAATGTAGGTATTTCAGATTCACTACAACACATATTGAATGCTTTATATGTGTAAATGAGATGCACGCAGACGGGAAAAATAAAGAAATTGTCAAATTTTACCAAATAAACAAAATTTTCTGATTCATCCACTTGACCTTTTTGCCTTAAAATGGCTTCCATTTTACTCTCGACTGTAACTGGTATACCTATTAATCCTGTGGTTTACATGTTATGGGCCTACAGATTTGATATAAGGTAGGGATAACCGTATTGCATGACTCTGGTATATCATACTTCAATGGATGCACTGGATATATACGATAACTGATATTGACATTTTCTTATCTATGTATTTTCTTCTTCCTTATGTCTCCCTCGACATTATCCTATTTCTGGCCTTCAGTTGAGCGCTCCCCCTCTTTGAGAACAGGTTTAATTTTGCCGAATGGCCAAGGCATATCAGAATCTATAGAAATGGTAGATGCTTCTCTTGCTGAGCATTCGGCAATTTTATAAGTTTGACGACTGGTTCGCTCCTTGTCAGTATAACGTGACTGGATGGATGTCCTGCTGGAAGTCTGGCGGTATGCTTCAGGCAGATGTCATAATACAAGCATACCGTAACCTCCAAAACCACACATGCATTTCGCACCCATGGAAAGCCGTCCTTAAATGACCTTAACTGCTCGGCATTGAAGGAGTTCGCCCGTTGGAAGCATAACGGGACAGGGTGGCTTCAGCCGTATACTTCAGTAACGTAAGTCACCTTTTACGACATGCAATGGTATAGTGCAGACATATGTTTCCTCGCTCCTGTACGGACTGTCTGTGGTTAATGAATGTTTTTGGAGTCTGCGGTATGTTCTTGTTTGTCTGGTTGACATAGAATGGAACTAATGCTGGGGATTTTCTGTCTTCCGTATCTTTCATTTCTGTTTTCCTCTTGCACAAATTGAGTAGACATTAAATAGACAAAATATAGATCTTCTGCCGCCGCATTACAACACTTGGGATCTTAAATTGTTCCTTTCTTTCCTCAATGCTCTGTCTTTCTGTGCCTTTGTTTTCCGTTATGGATGTCCACCCGTCCTCATAAGACCCTGGCTATTTCTTGGACGTTTAATCCCTAAAGCATAAAGTAAAACAAATACCGTTTGAATATTACATTTGCAGTAAAGTAAGATGTGGCACGAAAGACTTTATAGTAATGACTGCTTTGACAAATTTAGAAACATGCTCCACAGCTTATTAACTTACTTATTAATAAATGTAGTTAGATATGAATACATAAATATAAACGTCTATTTTCATTGCATATATAAACCATTATCAAAATTGTGTTAGTCTTAATCCATCACATTGTGAACTTAAGTTATTCAATTACAGAAATAGAGATAAGTATTTTAAACGTCGAGATGATTAAGAGGAATGAGCGGTTTCCATATCTCAAATCATAAAATAATTA
Source organism: Pecten maximus (assembly GCF_902652985.1). NCBI lineage: Eukaryota > Metazoa > Mollusca > Bivalvia > Pectinida > Pectinidae > Pecten > Pecten maximus. The sequence goes on from NC_047033.1 coordinate 2,579,517, forward strand.
AAAGCCACCACGTTACGAAACGTTTCCTTGTCTTGAAGCGAACAATCTTTTTTCCATCTTTCCTTTGGTCGATGTTATGTTTCGTTTCATACCAATACAAATCCCCATTTTCCCACCAATTACCTATGCAGTTCCGATGGGTCGGTAAGAATGTAAAAAGTTTGATTACAGCTTAATACGTTAAAACCGTAAAACGCCCATTTCTTACAGTTCCTTTGATCATACGTTTTATTTTCTATTTCGAATTCTGTCTCTGGCCTCCTCCTATCATCAACACTATAGGCCCTTACCACAGGTATAGGGCGTTCTTAAATGACCTCAAATAAGTCCGGTTTTTAAAACAAATTTTGTCCTGGCCTAAAGGACAAAATTCCGCTTTCGTACCTGCTTTTGGTTCGGTCCCGTTGCCTAGACATTACATATTTTCTGTAGTTGCTACTTCTGCTTAACATCCAGCATTTCGTGCTAGGGTCGACGGATTCGGCTGGTCTCGGTATATGACCAGGTGTGGTATCCTGCTGGTATGTTTGACAGTATACTTCTGTGAGATAACACTATAAAGACTGCATCGGTTCGGCGCTATTGATTGGAAATTTACATTATATTTATATCTTAATAAGATCCGTGAATTATTTGTACAAAATATTTTAAACATTTCTTGTCGGTTTGTTGTAATTAATGTGTAAGCCATACAAACGAAGCATTAGGATATGCTTTAAATACATATTAAGATATAATTCTTTTAAAAATTTCACTGTTATCAAACGTCTAAAATAAATACAACTAATCCAATTAAAAACCTGGACTATGATTCGTTTATATGGGATTCACCACAAGTTTTACCACAAGCTACCCAGACAATTTCAAACTAAGAGATAGTAATCCAATATATACTTCTTATTTTGAAGTAACTGATTATGTTCAACACGCATGAAACTATGTTAATTGTTGTAGAATTTGGATTTTCTGTGAATGCTCAACTTTTCCTCGTTTATAATTAATTTTTCATTGTTTGAACGCGGAATGCGGCTATTTAATTGGTTGAGATCAAGAAATGGCGAGAAAAATGTGACGTCACAATATGGCCATTGACGTTGCGTATGAATTTGTGAAAAAGAATCCCTTATAAGATCAACTTAATTGTATATAAAACATTCTTCGATTTTGAAAATCAATTACAAATATAAATTATAAGCGTTGATGTCAACTGGGTTTTTTTTAGTTTTGTAGGGGTATGAACAAATGTGTGTTTACAAACTTTTGCAAGAATCCAATTTTGTTTTCATACTCCAATGAAACTAAAAAATGGCATCTATGCTGAAATAGATAACCTTGATTACTATGAGTTAAAAGTGACTCCATGCCCTGACAATGGTTAATGACCTTCTACATCCTGTGTGTCATAAATGTCTGTAACGATAGCTTTTTTACCGATTACTTTATTTCATTTCCTATAATCTCGCTAATATCTATATTGTTGATGGGCTGTTCAGTAAAAAACGAAGAAGAAAAAAGAAATGAACGAAAAGAGAAATACAAAGAAAGATTACTGACTGTAGCACTATTTCCTTCCCTCTCTTTTATCCAAACAATACCATCAATTTGGTGATATTTTTATGACACATTAAAACGATAACAAACAGGGTAGATGGTCTTTCAGCATAGCATATCAAAAAAGGCGTGCCAATATTTAACCACACTTTAATAACAAAACATTTTGTTTATATTTGATTTTAATTGTGGTTTCTAATTGGGAAAATTATACATATTTCCAAACGTTAATTGTATAATTGCAATGCAATAAACATTACAAATCCATGTATTGTAATGGATGAGATTAATTGGAAAAATGATACATATTGAACACAATTTGAGCTCTTTGATTACAAATATATCTCGCAATATGATATGACATAGGTAAAAATATTAAAAGATTGCTGATAAAAATAAATGCCCCGGGTGAGGATCGAACTCACGACCTTCAGATGGCTCTGTTTGTGATTATGAGACTGACGCGCTACCTACTGCGCTACCAAGGCACATATCTTCTTTATTAGACTTTTTCCTGACAGCATGTGGTTTTCACATTAGCATGGCACACATATGTTAATAATTTATTTACACCCAATATTGCTTTATGTCTCAGATTAGCGGATAAAAAGCGTTAATCTTCGAAAAATAAGTAAGCTTTGTCATATAGCATTCCATCATGGCTGACGAACCCTCGTATAGCATTCTATCATGGCTGGCAAACCCTCGTATAACATTCCATAATGGCTGTCGACTCTAAGGTGAATTATACATATGGTTGAAGAAATGGCCTGAGGGAAAGTCAATTTGTATACCTGTATAAACATACTAGTGGCATATCATTTGATCACATTAAGTGTCGTCTATATAAGATGATAATGTTAAATTTTGAAAACGAATAATTATCTATTAATTTGATAAACTTCTCATGTAACAAACAGAAATGTTTGTCTGGACATGTGGTTTCTTAAAATCATCAATAATTTGTTGCAGATGCTCACAGTTTCTTTTGCAGAGTTACTTAAGAAATAATTAACGATGATTCGTGTATTATTGCAGGATATACAACGAGGACGAGGATATTTTACAATTAAATTAATAACGAAGGCCGCATGTATAACCAAACCTGAAAATAGTCCAGCTGTTATGCTCACGAGTGTCTAAAGCACACGAAAGGAGCATTTGTTTGACAGGATTTGAGTTTATGTACGTATAAACATATTTTATTTGACCCTTGAATGCATGCAAATTGGGCTGTGTACACAAATATTGCATAAAGGGAGGCATTTCAATCAATAAAATGATCCTATTTCGTACTAATAGCTGATCATATTAAGAGGGATTTTTTTAAAGATTAATGATTCAAATGTAAAAGTTTGGGGCCTTTTTCAGATATAATATTGTTTTTACTTCAAACTTCAAGCGGTTGAACAATTTTTCCAAAAATAGTCTTCTTGCCATGTTCATTTGCATTTCAAGGTCAAAATAAAATCAGTGTTTATGCATGGCTTTTCTATACAATATATGCGATACAAATGAGCTCTATAAAACATGTTTCTGTATTAAAATTGACAATCAGCTTAACAAATTACAATTGATGGAATTACTTCTGTTAAATTGCAATGTACACGAAGTAGAATTCTTAAGCTTGCAAAATATCACTGAACTCACTATATTTGTTAATTCGATGACAATGGAGGGAGTGTTTATAACATAAATAAATAATATTAAATAATATATTAGACTTTAATCCAACGAACATTAGTTAGCAGACCACAGTAGGATAGCGTTGCCATGGGTGATTTTTTGTTAAGCAAATAACTCCTGTATTATGATATGCATAAACAATGGGAAAAAGGAATATACTATTATTGATATTTCATTATTAGGTAGTATATACAGGCTTCACATTTGTTTAAAATAATGGGCGTGAGATTATAAATTTCCGGATATGTCGAAAATGTGTCACACCGGAAATTTAGTTTTGCCTACAGCGAAAGTTGGGACGCAGCAGACCAGGTAAGATAACAGAAAATACTTAATGATAAACATATGTCAAAACAAGATGTATTCTGACCTTGGGATAGAGATATATAACTGCAAATGTGTTTCAGAAAAAGAAAATGGGTATTGAGTCATTCTGGATAAAATATCATGATATTTTGCAATTTTTATGTTTTTTTGAAGTGGTAAGCATGGTTTTCACGGATCTGTAAAACATAGAAAAAAAAGTTTTCTTATCCTCCACAGCTGTATTAAGATTGCAAATTACAGATACTTATACTTAAGTATAGTAACATGTAGGGTTGACTGGCGATGTTACCATATCTTAAATGTGTGCCTTATTTTTCAGAATTTGGCATGTTCACTGTACACAGCTACCTTGCAATGTTATGAACTTTGTCATACTAAATCTTTGGTACCATATGGGATTTTGTTTGTGTGGATGTGGTCATTTTGGCCCACCCTGCCGGTATGTTTGTCATGGCATTTAGCAGTTATTGAAGAAGACAGACTTGGCCAAATCCAAATCGTTTTATCTAATTTCTTTCAGGCAACGCCAGTTTGTTTGTTTACTTCGTGCATATCGCAAAGCCGAAGGCTATAGGTGAGACATTGTTAAGATAGGAAAACGACAGTCACGTAACTTTTAATCTGAATGCATAGTTGTTGTCGCTTGTCAACATGAGCGGCATAACAATTCCATTTATTTGGAATGTCTTGCTCATATCCAAATACCACGCGTCTTGCTTTTAATCGATAAAGAGGCCCTTGAGCCTTACTATCATCTGCCTGTACAGAGATTAGTACTTACATGTACATAGTGTAATATACTTATATCAATTGTGTACTGTAGTATGTTGTCCTCAACGCATAGTTAGGACATGGGATCATTCTTAGTAGGTTTTATCGAAATTGTTAATTTATAAAACTAAAAGACGTTTTGAAATGTGCAAAATATGACTACACACTCGTGTTATAAAATAGCCACCGTAACACTGATGTTGGAATGTTAAACAGTTGAAAAATACATTTGATCAGGTCCATCCCAGGATCATTCTTGCCAAGTTTCAACTTAATCTACTGACGGAGTTATACAAAATTCTTAAATTTGATATTCAAAATTGCGGCCATCGTGGAATTAACGAACGGCCTAAAACATAACAATTTGTCAGAATTAAATTCGGAACCATTTTGAATCTGGCCTCTCCAGAAAAGAATAACCTGGTTATAAAACAAACAAATACAAAAATAACAAAAATAAATAAATAAAAAAAACGGACACACGCTTATGTCAGTTTTACAAGCTGTCAGAGACTTGTATCTATTTGATCCCGATTGAGACACAATTTAGAAGGATTGCACAAAAGATACACAAGATAGAGACCTGCATCATAAACGGCGAAGATGTAAGCCGATGTTTTCCACATATCAGTATACTATTTGAGTGAAGCTAAATTTCTAAAATCACTTGATAGTGGCAGCTGTTTTCATATTGTATGTAGTAATGTCACGGTAGTTGAATGCTTCCCAAATGACTCATTTCACGAGATAATTTTCTAATGAATATGAAAAACAATTTCATATTTACAGCCAATAAATATAGACTCCAGCATTTTTCAAGAATTTGTGGGCAAATTCCAGCAATTTTCATTATCGCAGTAAGAGGCGTTACATTGCGGGCTACCACCTTGAACTCATCTTGTATGACCTTGGCGATTGCGATGGCGTAAAACCTACAAAACAAAACAAACATCTGCTCAGACATATACGATTACAGGGCGTTTACTACAGCACATACTTTTCATTACTGAAAAAAGTAAACATATGTTTCACGACCTTATTACTAATGTGTGTGTATAACCCTATGTCACAAAACATATATCTCTTGGTAGTTTTCAGGGACCAATGTCCTAAAATGTAGGTCACTCTTAGTTGTATTCTAGGTCAAACTGACAATAAGGTCGGGTCATATATGATATATAGATAAACAAGTACTATGTTGTATTTTTTTTTAATATTTATTCGCCTTGAACTACAATGGAGCAACATGTGGGAATATCTCAGCAATTACTAGACCGATTTTCATGATTTTTTTTTTTCGTTTTTTTTTTTTTTTTTTTTGCAATCTTTTTGCAATAAGCTCAATGATGACCAGCATCACTCTATCTCTTTAGTATGTTCACTTTCACCTACCTGACTCTTTGAAGCCTGTTATAGGTAATACGTGGCTAGTAATAGTCTCGTCCGGAACAGTTAATCTTCGGATGGCTTATAATTAATACGTCTTCCATTTCTTGTGATTTGGTTTAGTTTATCATTGCTTAAACATCCCTTGACCTAGCTGCATTTATATGTTGAATATGTGCCTGTTTTGGGATGCTGTGGTATATCAAATTGACATATAGGGCATTTTAGGGCAGAGTGTATAGAAGACAAGCTCTTCGGGCCAAAATTCTGAGCCATGTTTCTGAATAATAAATGATGGTTAGAATCTAACGATACCTTGTTCGGAGATGAAGTTTTCAAAATAGTGAAGTCAAGTAAGGAACATTTATGGAAGCAGTGAGAGATAGAAAGCTATTACTTAATTAACATCAACATGCCAATATTAAGTAGCCCTCAGCTTGGTTTGAATATAAACGTAGGCAAGTATTTGTATAAATGTTAAATTTACATTGGTTTGGATGTCATATGGAAATAATCAAATCTTGATAACCTGTTGGAAAACTGAATATTGATTTTGTAGTGAAAGGTGAGATTAAAAGTATGCATACTAGTCACTCTTAAGGTGATGCAAAGAAACTTTACAGCGCTGACGGGTTTTTAAAAATGTAATAAATAACTTATTCCAGTGTCAGGTAATGTAAGGGGAGAGCCCGAGTGCGAAAGTGGAAGGATGGACGGACACAATGCAAGAAGTGGAGAAGATAGAGCTCGGGTAAGAAAATGGAAGGTTGGGCGGACACAATGTAAGTAGTATAGGTGATAGAGCCCGTGAAAGAAAGTGGAAGGATAGGCGGACACAATGTAAGTAGTATATGAGATGGAGCCCGGGTAAGAAAGTGGAAGGATGGGCAAACACAATGTAAGTAGTATAGGAGATGGAGCCCGGGTAAGAAAGTGGAAGGATGAACGGACACGATGCAAGAAATATAAAAGATAGAGCCCGTGTAATAAAGTGGAAGAATTGCCGGACACAACGCAAGTAGTATAGGTGATAGAGCCCGGGTAAGAAAGTGGAAGGATGGGTGGAGACATTGTAAGTAGTATAGGAGATAGAGCCCGGGTAAGAAAGTGGAAGGATGGGCAGACACAATGTAAGTAGTATAGGTGATAGAGTCCGGGTAAGAAAGTGGAAGGATGAACGGACACAACGCAAGTAGTATAGGTGATAGAGCCCGGGTAAGAAAGTGGAAGGATGGGCAGACACAATGTAAGTAGTATAGGTGATAGAGTCCGGGTAAGAAAGTGGAAGGATGAACGGACACAATGTAAGTAGTATAGGTGATAGAGCCCGGGTAAGAAAGTGGAAGGAAGGGCAGACACAATGCTATTGGTGTAGAAAATAGAGTGGTTTGGTCAGGTCAACGTTTTGCTATTTTTCAATGTGACCGAAGAAAACCATCTAGATGATTGTATATCTCACCTTAGCTATATGTTCACTATGATATCAGAGTGCCATGCATACTATTATTAATCACGCACAAAGTATACGGAATTCGATTAATTATTTTTCAAGTAAAGATAAGTGCATTTTAACTGAATATGAAAATATTGATGGGTTCCATTTTGAACAATATGTTACCTAACGTCTTCGAAGTTTTCGCGTTACGTTTACACAAGTTTAAACAAAGGTTTTGTACAACGATTACATGTATCATTGGACAATGTTTACCAAGTAATTCAGGTTGTATGATTTGTAACGAGACGAATGAGTTCGGGATCTTACTTTGTCTCTTCATTTTGAAGTGATTTTTTCTTTGTGATGTCTCACTCAATTTTGGCTTTAGTTTAACGTTTCGCCTTTTTAAGAAGGTTTTTGATTCTATCGATAAATATAACATAATCTCTCTCATTGCTTCTGAAAGCCGTGCTAAACGCGCACCATTTTCAATAAAATATGATAGGATTGGATGTACCTCTGACTGTCACCGGCAGTTCACTTCAGCGTTGTGACAATAAAAATATTCCCAGTCAACACAAGTCCCACGTTATTCCAAACACACCTGCGTGCGCGCACGTTCACCACTTACATGCAACTTGTACACAGGTGATACCGTCCTTAAATTACCGTAGCTAGGACGTTAAACAATAAGATACCAACCTGTCACCGACTGGAGTAGAGCAGACAAAATACTAGTCAAGTCACGAGAATACTCGGGTATGTCAAAATCTTTATAAATAACATGCATGCTCTGAATACCGCCAATCTGTTTCTGGTTATGGACTATTCATATCGACCTTCGTCCGTTTTCAGTAATAAACATCCTTGTTGTCGCTTTTTCTTAGAAAGGTCTTGATGTAGATTCCCTTCTTTTCAAGTGATTAGAAGGCAGAAAAGTAACGGAAATATCAGTATAACAAAGATCAAATAAAGTTAATTCGATGGTGGACGCCATTGGGATCACTTGTTTAGTTTTCGTTCAAAATGTGAATACAGAAATCAATTTCAGAGACGAAATATTGATTTATTTGTGATACGTTCTTCTGAATGACATTTAAATAATGTACTTGAGGTTCTACCTATAACATGCAGGTCATTAGTGCTGACATTGTGTAGAATTAACAATGTGAAGAATGTAATATGTCAGAAAGAAATATCAAACTTGGAGAGACAATATGACAACTGAAATAACATTCTACTAGTGCATTTCCTTTGTTAAAGCCTGATTGTTTTGATATTTAATTACATTATTCTACTGCAGTTATTTGATTAATCTGTTTCCACGTATCAATCTAATGCATGTTTCGTGAGCAGTACATCGTGGTATTTCTTTGACTGACAAATGTCAGCAATATTTTTGCTCTGTTCACCGTGTTATCTTTTCTGTGATTGATAGGGTGTACCGACTTTTATTTGATATTTGCATTGTCTTTGGTGTCATTTAGCGCCTTACGACACAAGAAAGATGTTCACAAAAAACAAACTCATCCAATTAAAAAGTTAAAAGGAATACTTCAAAACATAGGTTATAATAAACGAACTGGCTGCATAACATACATTTTCTAGATCTGGGAGTACTAGGGTATGGCATTGTCCTTCAGTTCGGCGTAAACTATTGCTTGTCTGGAGATATCGTTGAATGTGTGTAGGTTTTTTGATATCCAGTCACAATTTCAAGGGCGGGTTTGTTTGTAAATGTTATTTGTTGATATCAGTATTTGCGTCTTGTCGGAGATTTGCAATTTTAAACTGGTCATTTTAAAACTGTGTAGGCTTAATAATCATGATATATAGTTGTTTTTCCCTGAACTGATTTTTCCAACGTTTTGTTTATTTAGGTTTTTGATTATCGTTGACCTTGTCTGTTGATCCTCTCTATCAGTTTCTCATCCATTTCTTTCTTACTTTGTAGACTTTGTTATAACATGAACTTGTATAGTCGTTGGGCCACTTTGATAGGATAATTATTGTTCATTTTCATATTTGTATTCAGTTGATAAAAGAAATTGTTAACCCAAGAGAGATGATATTCTCCGATGCCGAAGGGGAATATCACCTTTTAAATTTATTAAGTCCTTGTATTAACCTAAACAAAGTCTTTTACTTCATTTTACAGATTTTAAGCCAATTTCAATTTAGTTTTTACTATCGCAACGGCAAACTGAATTGAGTTAATATGTAGACACACTCGATTAAAGTAAATATCGATGAATGGTTTCCTTGCTACAGAGACAATAGTCCAGACGAGGTTTAAACATTGGTTTAAGATAATTTGGTTTACTTTTGCAATGCAGTCGGTTTTTTTTCATTACCAGGAATTCCCGTATGTCCAGGAGAAAAATAAAAAATATTATTATTATTCATAATCAATGTAACCATGTATGATTAATAGTATATCACAGACACTTATTACAAGATATCATGTTATTTGAACCCAGTTTGTTTCTATGGGTGTTTTAAAGAATTTTCAAAAGTTAGTATAATGCAGAGTATTGTATTTGTATGCAGCATTAAGAGCATATTGGTGTTATTAATATTAATTCATTGTGTGCAGAACTAAACTTGTATTGTGAATCAAATAATATTTTTTATGAATTATGGTGAAAATTGTCTTTCTTATGTATGTATAATCATCTAATTATGAAGAATATACCATAAGATATTACATTCTCTGACGCCCATAATTGTCCTTGATCATTATCACCTTAATATGATGTTTGACTTTCTAATTGCGGTTTTTTACTTTTAATTTTTTGTCTTGCGGTTGATAGTTATATTTACTCCATATGTAAAACACGAACGTTAAATGAACCGTGCATTGCTTACAATTTAGCCATTTTTTTTAGATTCAATGAGCTCTGAATTATGTCTTAGAAATGAAAAAGGCTAGATAAATCCTGGGAAATATATAAAGAAAAAGAATTTTGCCCAAAACCTATTGTATTTAGTAATGATATGGTTTGGGTTTTATTGTTTTACTCCTTTCATAAAGATAAAGGGGATAATTGGCAATGACATGACAGGTTCATGCAGAACCTGTGTAAACTTTTCACACCTCTGAACATTTTATTACTGGTTATCAAGACCTCGCCTGTTGCCTAGGGCAGACTTCTTGTCATATTCATGAAATTTGTCGTTTTATATGCAGCAGTGCTTAATTGCATGCGTCTTTTTTTTATCAAAACGTTCACCAATTGCTCGTATATTGCTGTTAAAATGAGTATTTTGTACTTTTAATGCTGTGAAATTGATAAAGTGTAACGATCAAAACTGATTAACATAGCATTAGCATAAAAAATATTAAAAGGTTAACTTTAAATTAATAATTAATTATATCGAGGAAAAACTAGCATTATGTGATTGTAGAAACTGCTAGCTGCTAATATCCGTAATCTCTTGGAGAGTGTTATCTTACCTTTATTCGAAAGATACCGTCGAAGAATAAAGTGACATATACTTACATTATTGTTTATATCAGATATAAATGTATATTATATATAGATACGATGTACACCAGATTTTGAAGGTAAATCTGTATCATATACATATAATATCATATATGTATTGAGTGCTAATCCAGAATAAAAATGTACCGACAAATATCAAAACGTTTTGAAATTCCTTATACCCCCGTCTCAATATTGTTTCCGTAGCTGACGAAGGTCTGCTAAATTAGTTAATTAATTATAAGTTCAACGGCCCATCACAACTATAAAAGTCATTAGGCCCAAAAAATGGCGAGTACAAATTATTAGCAAACTGGACAAAACGAAATGAGTGAAAATGTTAATCTATATACAAGAACACTCACGATTAGTTTAAGATCAAAACGTGGCAATGATTACTCAAATCCTGTGATACTGACCAACAGCTGTCAGCTAGTTCAACATTTTGTAATATAATAAATCAATAAACCAATTCACCATTGCGTTGAATATATAAATAATGATATGGAAACAGTGTCTGTAAAGTACATTATGTAATGAATGCATTTGCATCACACATTTTTCGCTCTTGAAGGACGTAAAGACATAAAATCAAAAACATTGCGTGACCCAAGCTGTTCAAATGGAAAGTAATGAAAATGCTAAGCGGCTTATAGGGAAACAGTGAAGAAAATTAGGCGTTATTAAATTGATTCTACCTGTCCATGTCCGTATATCTGTACGAATATTACCCACAGACACATTAATTAGTCTGACAGCTGTCACGCCATGTTATGTCTGTATTGAATTATTGATGCAGGACAGTCATCCAGACGATGGCCGCAGGCTATGATATACCTTGTAGTGTGAGCATATGTGATGGCTTGGTGAACGTTACATGCAAGATCATGATATATGTGCACTTACAATTAATTTACTTCATATTTGGTAATATTCACGGGGGGTTACTTCGATATGTTCGCGGTCACTACAGTGACGCGAAAATGAATATATGACGACTGTTTATGCCATGGACTATGATTATGATTATACATTTAATAGCATGTCTGTATATATATATACAAATTGATAGAGGAGTTTTGATAGGACGTTAAGCCATGTAGATAAGTGTTTACAACGGAAAGTAAATCAGTTTTCCAAAATTATTAATATATGGGCGATTGATATTATTGTTTTTGACTAAATACAATATATTAGTGTCCCGAGGCGCCTAAACCTTCAGGACGTTTCTGTGTGTCTGTTTTCAAATACAATGCCTATCATATACCAGATCCTTTACCCTCGTTGGTTGTATGCATTTCAATAAACATTCCCTACCAACCATTTGAGAAGCCAGCCGTCCCTGCCGAAATGTGTGTTTGTCTTGTAAAATAATAAAATAAAACAAAATAATTAGTAAAATCAACGTTTAATATCATGCAGTAATACAAGAATCGTAAACTAGCCGAGTTTCTGTAGCTTTTCTGGACTCGTGTTTTAGGAAAACCGAAAACCTTTTAGTTAATGTAAGTGACCAAATGAAGTTTATTAATATTTCACTTTGAGTCACTTTAATGAATTGATTAGCACCAAGAATATCAGATTATATAATCCGACATCTTAACCTATTCAAAGTAGGTACATGGTTTTTAATACTACAGTTCTAATGAGCATTGATCTTTATCGATTTCTAGCTGAGGAAAGCTAACTTGATTAGTCCTATATTTTGGACATGTTAACGCGACTTTATCTGTTAATTTCATACCCATTATATGTCTTCTTACAGATAGTGAAATGGGTTTAAAATAGAGCGTTACACGAACCTTTACTGTACAAATACTTTGTCAATCTGTATCCGGGTTTTACATCCTTGTTTATCTCCATTAATGCATGTAAACAACGCCTCACGAAGAACAACGAATGAAGTCACGTGCGTGCAATAGACAGCACAGAGTTCTGCTTAAGAGCGGTAATATATTACATGTCTCGCTGGACAATGTTTCTCTAGTACTGCAGGCTGCCTAATTTGTAATGTGAGGAGTTTATTCTTATTTTGTCTCTTCGTCCTGAAGTGATTTTTTCATTGTAATGTCTGCCCAGAATTTTAATGTTACGTTTTGCAATCAATAAGGTACTTACAAAACATGGTTGCAGATACGTTTTATTTTCGTCACGGAAAGTCTTAATTTAATTTGTTCATGTTTTTCGAAAATATTGCGCCTGATTTATATTGATAAAACACGATCCGGTTTAATTAAATATATTAGAAAAACAGTAGAGATTGACATGTGACCTTTAAAAAATGTACTTTAATCAGACCAGGTGTGCCGGAGGATTAGCGACACATGCCCTGTCAATATAGATCAAATTTTGGTGAAATCACTGTAACCCTGGTAAATACTAGCCGCAATATACCGCTCGGCTAGAGAGATCTTCTCTTTAGCTCGATCGGTTGAGCGCAAGACTAGTAAGCCAGAGGTCCCGTGTTCGATCCCTAGCGGAGGCAGTGATTTAAATTTAATTAATCCTGCACTCTGTTACATCACTTTCTAAAATCACGTGTATAATATGTCCATAAACATCTGGTCATTGTACCTGCCAGGCCAATAAAACATTTCTACCTATTTCGAAATTCATCCGTTAAAAATAAGTTTATAACGTATTCTTTCTTTTTGAAGCGTGAAAACCAGCATCAGTGCATCTTATACAAGGAACCATTCAACTTTAAATATTTTATTGGTTTTCATGAAGTGCAATTTTATGAAGACACTTTCGATAACAACATCAGACGTTTAAAACGTCTTTTCTGAGCTGTTGATATATACTTAATTTTAAACTGTCTCAAATCTGTCGTATCATTTAAAACTATACGTGAGTGTGCCAGTATATTTTTACATCGTTTACCTATTTCGCAAGGGGCCGCGGTGGCCGAGTGGTTAAGGTGTACCGATACTTTAACACTAGCGGTCCACGTCTGGATTGAGAGTTCGAAACTTACGTGGGGCAGTTGCCAGGTACTGACCGTAGGCCGGTGGTTTTTCTCTTGGTACTCTGGCTTTCCTCCACCTCCAAAACATGGCACGTCCTTAAATGACCCTGGCTGTAAATAGGACGTTAAAAAAACCTAACCAAAGTAACCAAATAACCTATTTCGTTTCTTTGATGTTGTTTAATTACTTACCCTTTTCTATTCTTCAGTGTTAGGCCCTAATAACCCTTTCAGTCCCACAATGTGGTAATCAATGTTCGGCAAAGACCGTAAATAAGACTTTAATATATCTTTGCTATTTCTTATAACATTAACTGGCCTTGGTTATTTATTCTATGTGTAATGAATAATAAATTTGTGATGTTTTTGTATCTAATATAACTTTGTTGCAGTAATCAAGTTTTACAAGATATTCTGTTGCCAGATGTTTCACCTGTATGTTATATAACATGTATATTTAAACATGAGTGACCGTGAGAGTGACGTCTGTCATCACATATATCATGTAGCCGTTTTTCCTGACACTATCATGAAATGTAGAACACTAACCACTTGTACGAATAAGAGTACAGTTATTCCTTAAGTATTGCCCAGGGTGTAAGCTTTAGAATCAATGTTTGTCATAGATATTATAAAAGTTGTAATGGGCAGCCAGGATAGTTTTTATGATAAATTTAATGTGATTTTAGATGAAAAATTGTACAAAGGACAAAAAGTTCCTTGCTATTACGATAATTAGGGCAAAAAAGATCAACTGTGCATAAAACAACACAAAACAATATAATATATGCACTTGTATTATATATAATGATAAAGATCTATTTCTGTTGGTTTGGTTTTTGTTGTGTATTATTTAACTATGTATCAACAGCTATGACCATTTTAGGACGGCCTCTCGTATGTGCGAGAGGCGTGCGTGTGGTTGGTGTGCGTGATTTGGGAGGCTGCAGTGTATCAGAGTATGACTTATTGTGGTAGTGCTACCTCACTGATCATGCTGCCGAAGACATCCCTCCCGGTCACTATATACAGCGGTCAGAGGACACTTATAAATCATTGTCGTTACCGCTCCGCCACATCGGCGTTGTTGAAAAAAGAAGGTTTCAATGGCGCAGTGATAGTCGGCCCGATATTCTGACAGAATCATTGTGGTAGTCGTCTATTAGATGATATGGATCGCAATGTATTTACATACATGGATACTAATTGTACACACATTACAAATATCCATCGAGTACAACTCCGTCAGAACTACTTATATAAATATATATATGTTAGAAAGTTGTAGGACTGTCAATTACAGAGAACATTTACGAAAAGTGTGAGAGAGATCTCGACCATGACACAAAGCAATTACATATACAAGTGATTATACAACATTTTCAAGGCCTATTTGCATATTCATTATAAATGTAGGTAGGTAAAAGGTCGTTATATCAGCGTTATTAGATCGTGACTTTACGTTTTCTATAATGAAATATTGTATTAACTTCATTATATAGCTACACGTTTTATTTCATTATCAAAATTAACGTGAAATAAATATATTTCCTATCATAAATTGTGTAATATGCATGAGTACAATGATCGGATGGAATCGATGAATTAGACACTAAACATCACTAAAATCGCTTTTCGCCCGACATCCGTCTTGCGGCGTTCCGTCCCATCGTCGAAGATCCGTCTGTACTTAAACATTGCAAAAAAAAAAAAAAAAAAACAGGAAAAAAACCTTTATCGATCGTGGTAAAATTTCATATGTAGGTTACCTCTAATGCCGTTTTTTTTTTTTTTTTTATTTTGACAGTTGAAGTTTGTTATTGATACTAATTTGTTGTCCAAAGGGCGAGTTTAATCCTTGATTGTCATTGCTATATATCTATAATATTACGTACTTGCATGTGTAACTTCCACTGCGAAAATCTATTATAACCTTAAGTGGTCATACACGCTACCTTTAATTTAATATGGCGAATATATGAGTTAAATTTCTTGTGATGAATCTCTTATTCTTACCAAACTCGAATCAGTATGAAATAGACAATAGATATATATATATAAATTTAGTGAAGACATTGATATAAACAGGTGTATAGACACTGCGTACCAAGTGCCTGTCACACCGACTACAGTGTTTCGCCGTATACACCAGCAGTCTGTACGCTAATTAACGTTAAATTTAGGTACACGATTTCCATTTATCATGGTCCACGACTCAGATATTTGCATATCATAACAATGCTGGATACCTGATAATTTTCCTCCCGGCAATGTTATGGATTGTTTCTGTTTTACAAGCTGTCTAACGGGACACCTGGGCTTTTCTTTCTTGTGTATCCAAATTTTCATCTACAGTATGTACTAATTTAATTAAATTTCAGTTTCGTTGACATGACGATATATTTGAACTTTGAAGCCTGTTTCACATTACTTTGATAATGACTATGGTATAACTCATATTACATTTGTTTGATTTGGTTTCCTAATGTTTTAAACGTTAAAAAAATATATTAAAAATTGAGTAAAATCGTACAATAACGATTTACTCCGTATCCTTTCAAAATAACGCGCATCTTTTCAAATATCTATAAAAATGCATTTTGCGCACCAGTAAACAATAAAAATGAACAATTATTTCGTAAACAATAATCCAAAAATGGCTATTAATAGGGCAGTTTCTGCTTTGCTTTTATTTTATTATTCGCGTGCAATATAAAGCTTTACCATAACTATAATGTGTTCTGCAACCTGGTCCTTTGATATCAGTGATGTTTAGATTTTTAACTTTAAACATTTGAGCTAGAGTTTAATGTGTTTGTTCCAGTGGACGTTCTTCTAATCTGGTGTTGTGTGGTCCTAGTGTACTAGAAGGTCGTTACAGATATGTGCATTGGAAGGCGAGTATTCCCTCAATTATAGGAATTATTCATATTTTTTAAAAGTGCCATGCAAGTGTACGACTGCTGTAAACTCCATTGTGTGCTTAAATTAACAATTATGTATTATTATTTTTTTGTTTTTTTGTTTTGGTATATATCATGTCTTGTTTTTAAATGAATGTAGCTGTTAGATGATTGTAGGATCAATATAAATTTAAACCAAGTCTATGTAAAATGGAAAACATGTATATGTCTTGTTTAACAGATCAAGAAGCTTGCAATTTTAAGGCAACTTCTGAAACGACTGAAAAAGTATATGTTATGCTAGCCAGTAAACTAGAGATTACTTCAAGTAAATGTCAAATCCGTAAAATCTAATCGAGAAACACAAATTAGTCAGAACCGTTTTAACTTGGGATAGATCCCTTACACATTACACAGCGTCTATGCGTAAGTGTTAACCTAATCATCCCATTAACAACGAATCATATCTTCCTCGTGGTTACTCAGGCGTAAAAAAATATCATAAAGGATAAACTGACTGTCATTTTCTGATTAACAAAGTAAAAATACCTGGTACAAAAATAAAAAAAACATATTTTCCGTAATGTTGTTTACTGTCAGATATCTTGGAAGCAATAACAACCAAAGACTTCCTGGCTATGTCATGACACCAGTTATTATTATCAATAAATCCACTTAATCGTGAGACAAGGTGTTAAATATTGGTATTTAATGACAGTCAAAAAGCTTGACGGCGATAACCCCAAAAAAACTCATTAGTGTGTATACATACTTCCCTTCAGGTCCAACACTACCAATGAGGTTACTACTAAATATGGTTTACATGTCCTGTTAAGCAACTATCTATATTTCAATCAAAACCTTTTCCTCGAACCATCATACGTGGGTGACATTGGGTCATTAAAACATATCTGAAAAACGTACATTGTAGTCAATGTCAGTAAGTAAAAGATTATTATGAATTTCATAAATAATAAGTGATAGATACATTTTATTATATTATTATTGCCGTTATGATAACCTTAATCAATTAAAACAAAACAATATCAAAACAGTGGCATTACGAATTTGAAAATAATCATAGGAAATAATCTCAAAAATCATAAGCAAGAGATGTTGAGAAAACTAGAAAAAAACGCTGCTGCTTTTGGCTATAAATGTTTCGACAAAACTAAGTATGATTTATGTCAACCAAATTTAATATTTGTTTTGACGTTGTAGCCAATCATTTCTTACAGTTTATTGGTTGTTTATTCGTATTATTAAATTAACCTTTAAGGTTTTGTCGTGTTGAAGGGACGATGAAACAATCATATGTTTTTGTAAATACAACAGAATCAAGATGACAATGCGTTCACGCTTACTGTCTAAGTTTCCAGACACAATTATCCGTCCCTTCCTTCAAAGGTGTTGGTTATGTCTAGTAAGGCCTCTTATGCATAAGCGACGCCATATTTTAGTGTACCTTTCCTTACTCGCTTCTTGATCATTCGCTATCGTACGCTGAACCGCTATAAACCTAGCAGCGAATCAGAGGAAACAATGTCTTCATTGGTTATCGGGCTAACGTTCCCGCAGGCATTTTCACACACTCTTGTCCAATCAGATCGTTTGTTTCACCAAGCGAGTGGCAGTGAGAAGTTTTGTATTCATGAAATCATGATCACTGATATGTTTCTACCTGTCAGGATTATGTTTAAATGGCCTCAGTAATTACGTTTATTGCCATTTGATTGATGTATTGACGATGAAGAAATGTCGCGACCTTCCATCTGACCTACAGACAAAGGTAACGTGTTGATATATAAAGACAGGAGACACTAGACAAGCACAGTTCATCTTTCTCTATCTACCGTGACACACTGTGTACCTCGGACCAACTGTTATTCACTTACAATATTTCACACGTATATTTGTGTAATACCACACAGAATACAGTCATCACCTAGACTTGGATTTTAATATTGACGATTTGGACCTGTCCTCACTTAGAACAATGAGTTTCCGAATGTTACGATCAACAGACTCTTTGGATGATGAATTCTCTTTAAACAATCATCGTAGGTTATGCCGACAGCGTTCGAACTCAGAACCCAATCGGCTGAGTATGGATGAAAGTGGTGTCAACTCTATTGACAGTAGCGGCAGGAGCCTGCTCTTTTGTGCAGTCCGTTATGGACAACTTGAAGTAGCACGAGGTCTCCTGGAATCCCGATGTGACCCAAATATACCCGACGAATACCGCAACATTGCTTTGCATGAGGCTGTTGAAAGGTCACATCCTGACCTCGTCAAACTCCTGATAAAATACGGTAAGATTTAAAACAATTTGTACATATCAGTGTTTGTTTCTAAGTTGTGGTGAAATTCTAGGAATTAATTATATACGGGTTCATGTCGATGATCGGGACGATTAAAGCAATGTAATGTGACGTTCATGACAGCCGATAATTAATATTCTATATCGTTGTCGACATTGATCTATTCAGCTATGATTGGTTAATGGCGTTCCCTTGTTATCGTGCCAATGTGTGCCTGTAAGCATTCCACTCACGATTTATTCCTGCATGATTTTTGTTAGCGATCATCCACCGCTGTTTGCATTATAACCTGCTGTATGCAAACATTAATTTACCAAGCGCTTCCAATGTCGCTTTAAATATTTTAAAAAAAGATTTTTTTTTCTTTAAATATTTAACTAAAAATAAATAATGATATACCAAAATAAACAATAAGATACATCATATAGCTATGTACATGACGCCATATTGGGGCTTACTGTATAAAAGCCATACGAGAAGATACAAAAACGATTGTGTTTTTTAGATAATATAAAATTTAACAATAATCAAAAAAAAAATCGAATTGATATACATGTCTTGTCTAAAATCATCTCGTAAGAACACATATTGACAGATCTTACATCACATACATTATGCATGAAGACGAGTTGCTGCGAATAACGTACAGGTTATTGGTGTTAAATTAAAGTTTTTACTAATCTTTCGTGCGACGTGCCAACGTGGGGATGGGTGTTTCAGTCTTAATGATTTGATTAGGTAGAATAAATAGATGGGTTGTCATTGTCATGAAAATGTGTTACCTTAATAAGAATTTTATCAAGCTTAACCCCTACCATTCTCGTAGAATATGCATATGTGATAATATATCAATTATGTTCCTTTTTCAGGGTCGGATTTGGATGCTAAAAATTGCCTGGGCCAGACACCTCTGATGAGAGCTGTAGTTTTCGATGATTTGGAGATCGTTAAGCTCCTTGTTAAATCAGGTAAATATTGATCCATAGGTTCATCAAAGAATTTATGAAATGTTTAACCCAAGCACATTCTCCATAGATATAAAGTCATATTGAAACATTAGGGTTAACTGTTTATGATTTCATTTTAATCACATTATTTTATTACTTAAAAATCATAGTAAAATATCGGCATTTTCTTGGTTTTGAACTCCCTCGATGTTTACGGCTATAAACACATCTTCTTCTCGGTACCGATGCCCTGCATTTCACTCATTGAACTCTGTGGGGTTTTTATTATTAAAGGAGCTGACCTTGACGAGGTGGAATGCACAGGGAAATCTGCACTTCTCATAGGCATACTGGAACAGCGGGAAAAAGTAAGCCGGTTTTTAATCAAATACGGATGTGACGTCAACATTGTCGACAAACTAGGACAAAGTGCTATGTACCTGGCATCTCAGTCAACAAGTGCTGAATCCACGGCTTTGTGCAAACGATTGATCAAAGCTGGATATGAAACAAAGAAGGATTCCGAATGGTTAGATGAATCGAGCGTTGCCCGCAGAGTGCTTCGTCGTAAGAGCTTCTTGAAAAAGGTTTACAACAAGCTAAGAAGCCGAAATGAAAAAGACAACAAGCAGAAATATTGCAACAGTGACGCATCCAGTTCGTGCTCAGACACGCCAACTGAAAGTTATTCGGACATGTTTGAAAGTGTAAATAACCCTTGTATTATCCGCGTCCGGAATTGACTATTGACACAGAACTATTCATTTGACGCAACCGTATATGAATATGAAATGGAATTTCGGCACAGTGACATTTTTAGATGATTCTTGAGTGCGTTTTGTGTTGCAAGAGGTCATATTAAGTTATATTTATATCGGATTATGCTCATATTGGACATGATTATTGAGTTGATACTTAAGTATTCACACAAATTTATTATATTTAATATTAATTATGAACGAACTATATGAGACACAAACTTTTGTCATTAATCTTCAATGATATACATATCATACATTCAAGCTATACAAGCTGATGGATTCATTAAGATATTGTAATTATATGGTATGTCTTGTTTTGTTTCAGTAAATATTATCCACTTTAAAACTTTCCATTATATTACGAACATGTTCCAACCGTTGAGTTTCTGACAAGTTAACAGTGTCAGTGTTTATTGCCATATTTAGCAATGCAATCATTAACTAGAATCCATGTTTTGAACCAATAGCTACTTTTCACGCCTTTCGTATGCCGGTCGGAATGTGTTTGGGTTAAGTGAATGTCTGAATCAGCATTCGCCATTTATATTGTGTCACAGTAGCCAATGTTCTTGGGCCGCATTGCTCGATTCTCATGTTTCGATTGAACCTGTATTGATCAGACTATTTTAACCAATGTTTACTCATTGTACTGCTTTGACTGGATGTACACTATGCTGTAGTAGAGTTTACTGAGCCTGTGTTATTCCACGGCTACAGTTTAATGTGCTTTGGCACCTAAGGCAGAAAATACAAAATGTTGCCTTGATGATTTGAACTCTTGATTTTTTTCAATGAATGAGAGTCAGATCAGATAATAGCTCTCAAAGAACACATAACTATTTATATAGAGCTTAGGATACAGTTAATGTTTTTTTCGATTACTAGAAATGCCTGTTTTTTAACAGAAATTAATTTTTGATATAATGAAAAGGTATAATCATATTTGTTTCATTTTCAAGGACATTTATTTTGGCGGTTTTTTTCGATTTTCGATCCTCAAAAATATGATCCGTTGAAAAAGACTTTTTTTCACTAACAGCATGATATATACATTAATGGAATATTTCCGCTACAAGAGAATATCTTATCATTTTAACATTGCCGGATAGTGATTTAAATTATGAAGAGACACAGTGGATATAGTATTTACTTTAACTTCGTCTTGAATTGTCACGTTTTGTATTGTAATATTGAAATCCTGCCTTCGCTGCTTTTTCTAATTGTTGTAATGAATATTTATACAAATAATAAATGTTTCATTCATCAAAACTACGTCTTGATGTTCATGTTAGAAGGGTCCTCAGTGCTTGTCAAGGTCAGATTTTATCGCCTGTGTAGATGACAGTGATATACACGTTAAACGTCCCACTGGAAAACTTACCTGTGCAACCCACTGCCCGGCAACAGCATGGATGTCTATACAACACTGCCATAAACAACTTCAATATTATTTCCGTAGCATACGGAGCATATGCCGAGGAATTGATACAAACCCACGTTATCACAAGGAGACAAACACGAATATACCGCGGCCTCCTAAATGTACGCATGCACAATTCGCCAGTTAAAAATGAGCAAAGATATTGGTAAATCGTTACACACTATGACACAAGGCTCATACTCATCAATTGCATCACGAACGATTGTACAGAAGACAAATTGTGAATATCACATTAAGTATAATTGTCGCATCATATTAATTAGATGCGGAAGGATGAATACACCTTCACCATCAGTACAATAACATTGTTCAAATGCCACAAACTGAAGTAGCAAATGGGGAACATGCTGGGTAATGAGTGAAACAGCATGATGTAGCTGTTTCATTCCTGTATTTCTTTGCAGTAACATAAGGGACAAAAGTGCTATTTCAGACGAAATAATAAGAAAACCCATATAGGCTTTACAATGAGAAACAACAGAAAGGTTTGCAATAACACCTATGTAAAGTATTCTTGCTGTCCCCATGGAATGATTTGTAAAAGGTGACGAAATTTTGGATATCTTTTTGGACCTCTCTCTAAACAACTTTCTTCTTCTACATGGCGGATCGGTCACCGCTTCCCTGAACTCCATATGCATTGGGGCCTTTCCACACCTCGATTTAGCAAAGGCTTACACTGTGTTGACAAACTCTCGAGGTTAAACTTGTGACATATCGACATTGTCAGCATCACGTCCTTAACACATTCGTTGACACTTACCTTTATGCACTAAGGTGTGATGTGTATGGATATATCCTCCCACAATACGACACTGACCTACTTAGAGGATAAGGCCTCTTCAATACGTTTCCGTCACGTGTGTATAGTAATACCGACAACACGTGAATTCAGATCGGCCAGAGTTCACGTGTTTTAAGATGAAGGATGGTGGTGGTTTTCCGGCAATATCTCAATGCGCATTGGTACCCTACCATATATCAAAAACAACAAAACGACATTGTTTAAAACACGGAGTAAGATTATTGTATGTTCTGGTTGTACGGAATATTACTTGGACATGACAGAATTGTAGGAATTGAACTGACATAAACAACAGCGTTAAAAACAGTCTATATGAGTATGTGGCAGATACTTTGATTAAATTTTAGATTTATATACAGGGTATTGCCGATGAAGCAACAGACGCTTATTCTCCTGGAACACATGATTACATTGTACTTTCAAGGGTCTCGAGGCAGTCTATATTTTGCACTTATTTTGCTTTGGTGTTATTAATTTGTAAGTTGGAATCAGGGTTTCTTTCATATTATCTTTATTGTATTTATTGGTGTGCAAAATTGGACATTGCAACGTACTTTTAAACAAGAAATATCTTTAAAAAAGATAAACAGCAAAGTTTTAATGTTGGTGGTTATAATATAAAACTGTTGGTGAAATAAATGAACAAACTAATTGTGTTTCAGCACAGATAACAACACAATTATTTCAGTTTGAATCATTTTTGGTGATAATAGGACTGCATTTGAATCAGGAATATAATTTTATTAATGTGTCATTTGAAAAGATACATCCACTTATTTAGCTTGCATTCAATCTTAACTTTGTTTCGTTTTTAACTGAATATCTGCATTTTGCATTGACCGCTACATTGACCGATCACATACTTGACCAGTAACGCCACCTGTCGAGTCATATCCGGGCCAAAAGAATAGTATACGGCTATGCCGAAAAAAGTATGGTTAGTTTTCCTTTAGATAATTAGTTTCAGGTTTAGGTTTTGTATTGTTGAACCTCTTTCCAACAGCGTATGCTATTTATAGACAACCCCCTCTTGTTATTTATGTATGTAATGGATTTGTTTGTTTTAAGCATATTTCATTTGCAAATACACAAATGGGACCAGACACAAGTTTAAAACTTATAATCCGTGTTTTGCCGTTATGGGAGGCTAGGGTATGTTCGTTATATCAACATTATAGTGTTATCTCGGTGAAGCAAACTGTCGGAGCCACTCATCAGTATACTTCACCCGATCACATTGTTCTGACAACGGGCCTCCCACTCCTAAGATGCTAAGAGTTCAAGCAGTAGTTAATAGAAACTACGATTGTTATTGATTCTGGTATGTGTCGATCAGGGGACAGAAACCAATGCCTTCATCACAGGGGCGAACGCTCAACTATAGTTCGTTACAAAAGAGCCATTAGGAAGAAGGAAGGTGTTAAGAAATAGAAGAAAAGATAAGCTCAAGAATGTAGTCGCTCCGTACGATCATGGGCAGCGGTGGCCGAGTGGTTAAGGTGTCCCGACACTTTATCACAAGCCCTCCACCTCTGGGTTGCGAGTTCGAAACCTACGTGGGGCAGTTGCCAGGTACTGACTGTAGGCCGGTGGTTTTTCTCCGGGTACTCCGGCTTTCCTCCACCTCCAAAACCTGGCACGTCCTTAAATGACCCTGGATGTTAATAGGACGTTAAACAAAAACAAACCAAACCAAACGATCATGAAATGAGGCAGCAGGTACAATTCTTATGCCCTACCTGCAGGACACTTGACTTTCAGTTCCTTCTCCCCTGTCCAAGTCACTTGTTAACAACATCTGTGACCTATGTAGACGTCGTCGGACGAGAAACATACCATATCCATACTATTATGTTAAACACATTATTATGGACAGTTTGTTCATTTATATTCCTTTCATCTCATGCAAATGTTCAAACACAAGGTTATATGAATTTTATCGGAGTTTTATTGCCCTTTTTAGCTGCTTCATGTATACACATGTAACTCGCATGATTCTATTGAACTTATCCAGTTTTAAATGAATAAGATCAACATAAGATCGACACAAGGACATCCAGGGCAGATAAACACGACGTGGACACGTGTAATTAAGTAACAAAAAAAGTGTACACAAGCACAAATGAAGGACATCTCAGTAGATACACCTGGTACACGTGCACGTGTTCTTTTATTAAAAGTGTACGCTTGGGTCTCACAAAGTGTCTTCAAGTGCACATTTTTTTAAATGGTAAGCATGCGCCCATGCAGGACCACTTGACAGATAACAAGGCGTAGAAATGTGTATATTTACTAACATAACAAGCATGTGCTATGCAGGACAACATTCAGCGTATCTATTAAAAGAAAAATAATTAGTATTATCTAGGACGACTCAGCAGACAGACAGGGTACGAACAAGTGTATATTTTTCTCTAACCGATTCGAATGTAGAGAACAATATTCTACGAATAGCAAATGTATGTCAAGCGTAAATACCATGGGTACTGGCATGTGCCAAATAGGCACGTGCAAAGTACATGTACTTGACCATACAGTAAACACATGTGTGACAGAAACTGACCAACTGTCAGGACAGTGTCAGATTTGATTAACCTAGTTCTTGTGCGAGACACTTGTTCACCATAGCAACGCAAATGACCAGTGTAAACGACCAGACTTGTTTACAAACAGGTGTTTTCTTAACCGGATAACAGATGACCGCTTTTACACGTCATCATCATCATCATCATCATCATCATCATCATCATCATCATCATCATTTTGAACATTGAAAATGGCGCGATAAAACACTTTCATATAAACTTACATTTCCTTGAAAGTATGTAAGAAAAATAATCTCTTCCGCGAACAGGTCATCTCAAACCTCGTGTAAGAGTTTGGTTGACCAGTACTCGGCAAACCTCGTACCCTTTGGGTTGAGATACCCCTGTGCACGGAACAGATCCATGTTAGATTGTATTAATCACTTTTCGCAACATGAAGTCAGACGTGTTCGATACTTGTTGATCTACAGAGTGTTTCCATTGTCACCAAACTGGTCTTCATTTAGATGTGTCGTCACTCGGATTTGACCTACATATAAATGGCGAATGTCGTCGATGAAGTGGAAGACGGTTACTTTACGCGAACACCTAGTCTCATTTCCCTTGTTTTGTTTCCTTGCATCTCTAAATTTCAACATGATTTATGTTGGGTTTGACGTATTTACAGATGTTGACATAAAGTGTTTGTTATTTTAAAGCTGTTAACTTACGTTGAGCTATTTTATATTTCTCCCCATGTGGACGCCTGGATGGTTGATAGTTTCTGCTCACATCACACACATTCAACTCGTAAACAGGGGAGGCCGTCCTTACATAGTCAAAGCTATTTATAGAAAGTTACTGCAATACTTAACTAAACTAATCTCATGTGTAACTCAATATCGGCAATTTTGCGCTTACGGGGGTAAATACATTTTTATGCAACTGTCTCAATTTTCCTTTTCGAGTTAATGAAACATTCGTGTTTAAAACATTCCAATTAGGCATTGAAAGCTTAATTTTTCTGAAAGAATCAATATAATTGAAAGTGATCTGACTCACTAACAAAATTGCTGCAGTGTATTCATACATTTCGCCAGACGTATTACTCCGGGTCAAAGATATTCAATACATAGTGGACTGCAGAACGTCCAAACGTTTTGTAACCCTAAGTCATCCCTATCAGGCACAGTGTCTGTGCATAATAAAAAATGTATTAATATTTTATTTCTAATCATAGATCGATTAGTTACCTGTATTATATACCTGTATGATAAAAGTATAAGGTAGGATCATTAGTTAAGTAATATATGTCGATCAAAGAGACGCTTCTACCCGTCAGCATTACACTGACGATGATCAATATACATGCCTGTTTAAGGATGGTGGAACCATAATTTTCATATGGAGATCTTTTATAGTTATGATTTTCTTATTGAAATATGTTATAGGTATGATTTGCATATGGATATTTTATAGGTATAATTTTCATATGGAGATGTTTTATAGTTATGATTTTCATATGGAAATGTTTCATAGTTATGATTTTCTTATTGAAATATTTTATAGGTATGATTTGCATATGGAGATATTTTATAGGTATGATTTGCATATGGAGATATGTTATGTGTATGATTTTCATATGTTATTGAAATATTTTATAGGTATGATTTGCATATGGAGATATTTTATAGGTATGATTTGCATATGGAGATATTTTATAGGTATGATTTTCATATGGAGATGTTTTATAGTTATGATTTGCATATGGAGATATTTTATAGGTATGATTTGCATATGGAGATATTTTATAGTTATGATTTTCATATGGAGATGTTTTATATGTATGATTTGCATATGGAGATATTTTATAGGTATGATTTGCATATGGAAATATTTTATAGGTGTGATTTTCACATTGAGATATTTTATTGGTATGATGCTTTTTATATGTGATTAATCTATGATATCCTTATTGTGATGTTTTAAAGCAAACATGTTATAAAATAGATGTGAGAAACTACTGTACCGTGTTTAAAAAACAAAAACAAAACAAAAACATAATTACATATCACGTTTTGCCCAATGTCGCCTTTCTACTAGATCGATTATATGTTACCTTTCTGACAATGTTAAACATATTCATGTACATCTGCCCCGGAACATTACAAACACTTCTCCGTCATACTTTAACCTTGATCCCACCCTATCACATAACCACCAAGGGCAGCTTACGACTTTGGTGTATGATTCCTGTGATAATTTTAACTTGCTTATTGTGAAATTTCTACAAATATTGCTTTTTTTTTCTTGAGAAAATGCCTTCTGCTAACACATAAATAATGAAATTTAACACAGGGTTTTTGAAATATACTGCAGGATGCTGAACGTTATGAGAACCTTTAAAAGTCGACTCAAGATATATTTGTGAAGTATTATATTTCCTGTGCGATGTGTATTAACACAGGTTTGTATTGATATGATGAGTTATTACATTGCTTACAAAACATTTTTAATGGAGGGGTTATTAGAGTAAAACAATGGCGAGTTATGCTTAGGTACAAAATGGGAAAAAAAACGAAATGATTCTTTCGATCGGTAGCCACGCGATAAATAACAGATATTTCACATCGGTGTTATCTACAGAAATTCCGAAGATGTTTACATCTCGCTGTATAAATTTCAATTACGCATAAAGATGCAAGGATCGTGTTCACAAAAATGTTGCATCATTATCACTTTTGAGATTAGATATCAGGGGCATCTGCTATCTTTGTCACAATAGTCCGGATGGAAATTACATTTTTGTTCAAAATGGAGTAACAAGGTCCTCAATACATTTACATACCTCACATAACGAGATCTTTGATACAATTAGCGGTATTTCATTACAATATAGATCACAGATTTTTTTATATTATGCAAAACAAAAACAAAAACAAAACAATATATAACGTTCATAACACCACCTAAAACCTAATTATATTTGAACATTAAATGTTGGATGATACATTATCTTCATTGGTACACAACTTCTTTATAGGTTAATATCACAAAATTCAAACCGTCACTCACAGATGAACAGAAACATTTGAAAGTTCTATATAAATATTTGAACTATCACGGGGTGAACTAATTTTCTGGTCGTCAGCAATGACGAGACTTGATCTAGAGTCGGAAGACGGTTGTCGTTGGTTGCTTTCAATGACAACCGGAGGAGTAACCACAATTTCCCTTTGTCTTTTATCCGTGGACTTCCTTTCTTTGCTACAACACCATAACGACAAACAAGCACTTCGGAAGCTTTCACAGAAATAGAAATAGATAATAAAATTCAACATGCCGGTTGAACATATGAGAGTATTGATTATTACAGCAAAAGTGTAAACAAGATTTTCAGGTATAATAACTATTTCCGTCATGAGGGCGATAGAATCGAGTGTAATCACAGTGACAGACGGAAGCTCTGCAATGAAGAACGCGACAATTATCACAAGTGTTGTCATGGTAAGTCTTGACTCACGTTTCTTTGTAGTGTTCATATTTTGTGTAAGTTTCGTTCTTTTTCGGGAAACTTGTTTACATTTCCGTAGAGTAAGCATACAGAAGACGATGGCTGTAATAGATGACAATAGTTTGGTAACTGCACGTGCATATAATCTTACGGAGGTATATTTTTTCACACCAAATTCTGTAATCCATGAGGAAATCCCCACAAAGCACCCAATCATAGTTTCGTTTGCGTTTGACGGCGATGGAACAATGACAGGGACGTATGTAAATTCAAAGAATGAGAAAATCGCTGGCAGCGAAAATATCACCATGACAACGAAGATGCAGACGCACGTGGTTAGACGAGTACAGATGTATCTCATTTTGTACGGAAAAGCAACCACCATGTAACGTTGTATGACGAGAACAACGTTTAGACCGATGACGATTATATGAAAGGTAACAGGCATTGTCTCACCCACGTCATGCCATGTGCGACACCAGTCGAATGGTAAAAAGGTAATGATGACGTAATATCCCAAACATATAAAACCACAAAACGGATGGAATCACTATAGTCAGAATATCGAAGACAGCAATTGTTCCAATCAAAATATTTGTAGGGGACATCAAATTACTGCTGAAAAATACTTTCAACATTGTAACATTCAGGAAAAATATGAGAACTGCTATTATTGGAATAATGTAACCATACATTTCGAATTCAAATCCATGTTTATACCATTCCCGAGGATCAATAGGTCCAAGTAGAGCAGCACGGACTGAAATATTGACAGAGGCTGTAGAAGTCTTCATCTCAAATGGAATACCGGAAGTCGTCGAATACAGTGTGGTTTCATTCATTATTCCGTTATTATCCGACGATGAAATTCCCAAAATCATAAGAAAATAAACTATTTGCTAGTTTTGTAATATGCACTTGGTGAATTATCAAGCAAGATTTATATGATAATGGATATGTATTCTTGCTCGATTTTATGCCTATAATGAACTTGGTGTTACTCCCGATGTGACCTCACATAATTTAGATTTCAATTACTAAATTGTCCTTAGAATAATCATATTTGGATAAATGGTTATCAAGGGAAAGTGTAGCGCTGAAAATTATTCTGCCGCCGAAGGGTGGTAGATAACGGTAGGTGTCCTCACCCCGAATTCATTATGAATATTACAAACAAGAGAGAGAAAACAATGAAATTAAGTCGCATATATATATAAACTGCATTTTCTGTCTTACTGTTTTATTTCATTTTTTTTTTTTTTTTTGCATTCATATACATATATATACATAATACACAAACCAATAGGCACTTTAATTAACCAAAGCACTGTTACCAGTTTACGGTAGCTCCTGTCGTAAAGCGGTTCAGTGTTACTTTGAAACAAGGTGTCGAACTGAAGATCATGTGACATTAATGACTACAAAATCCTGTACATGTATTGACCTGATGGTTGGTTGTAGTGAACAGGAATTGCTTAAACAATACCTGAAAGCAATATTCAAGGGTTTAATGTTCTGCTATAGTAGTATAAATAGTTTGACGGTATGATGAAATTCCTCCTCAGATAATTGCATTAGGAACCGATTGTTTATGCTAAGCACTTATCTACATCCGGGTACACGTATGTTACGAATTTAGATTTTCGTTCGGGATGTTAGCCTTCTTGTCCCTTTTCGCATTTGCATTGGCTAGCTACTTAACTTTTCCCCACATTTTTATCTGCATATTAGATTCACTAAGGTACGAATTGCAAATGAATGACGCGAATTGCAAATGAATGACGCACTTATACTTTCTGAAGCAGAGTTGCTCGTTGTTACTTACTGGCTGTTGGTACTCATACACCATATGTCAACAGAAAGACGTCTCTTCATAGATGAACGACCACGCCTGAAGGATCTACATTTGAGCCACCATCAGAAGAACTAATTGTCGGATTTTCTGATATGGAATTGTTTGATCCGGTTAGAGATGATATATGCTGTTCGGTTCTTCTGATATCTGCTGCATGAGCATTTGGTGTTTGTGTTGATCTTCCGGTCTTGGACTTCTTTAGTCTGTTACAACACCATAATGCCAAACACGCACTTCGGAAGCTTTCACAGAAAGAGAAATAAATAAGAAAGTTCAACATCCCGGTGAAAAGAATAAATGTGTTGTTTACAACAACAAGAGTAAAGGCCAGATTTCCTGGAATAATTACTGTTTCGGTCATGAAGGCAACGGCATCGATTGTAATGATTATGATGGATGGTAATTCTGTTATCACGAACGCGGCAATAATAGCAATTGTTGTAATGTTGAGCCTTGCCTCGGATTTCTGTGAATTGTTGATATTTTGTGTAAGCTGTTTTCTTCGTCGTGAAATGTGTTTGCATTTCCTTAGAGTAAGAATGCAGAAACATG
This sequence comes from Pecten maximus, assembly GCF_902652985.1. Classification (NCBI taxonomy): domain Eukaryota; kingdom Metazoa; phylum Mollusca; class Bivalvia; order Pectinida; family Pectinidae; genus Pecten; species Pecten maximus. The sequence goes on from NC_047033.1 coordinate 2,610,753, forward strand.
TGGCTATAATAGTAGATAAAAGCGTTGTTACGGCACGGACGTACAGTCTTACGGAGATATACCGGTTCAATCCAAAATGTGTAATCCATGGAGACATCCCAACAAAGCATCCAGTCATGGTTTCGTTTGCGTTTGACGGCGCTGGCAGAAGCACGGGAAAGTATGAATATTCAAATAATGCAAACACCCCTGGCAACGAAAATATCACAATTGCAACTGAGATACAGATACAGGTCGTTAGGCGAGTACAGATGTATCTCATTTTGTATGGAAATGCAACTAACGTGTAACGTTGTATAACAAGAATCACGTTCAGAACGATGACAATGCTGTGAAATACAGAGGGCAAGGTCTCTGCTACGTCATGCCAAACACGACACCATTCGAACGGTAAAAAGTAGCGATGGCGTAAAAATCCAAAAATATAGAACCAGACAATACACGGCATAGTTATTGTTAGAATATCGAAGATGGCGATTGTCCCAATCAAAATATTCGTAGGAGACATTAGATTGTTGCTGAAAAATACTTTCAACATTGTAACATTCAGGAAAAATATTACAATTGACATTATGGGATTGAAGTAGCCATACAATTCGAATTCAAATCCGTGTCTATACCATTCCCGAGGATCAATGGGTCCAAGTAGAGCAGCATGGACTGAAATATTGGCAGAGGTTTCAGATGTAGTGATCTCATGTGGCATGTTGAAAGTCACAGAATCCAAAGTGGTTGTATTCATCCTTACTGTTGTATTCAGGCAGATATATTTTTGCCACGATATTCCAGGCGAAAGCAGTTAAATGATAATGGTTTCTTTTGCAATATGACGATCACTTTTATCCTAAGCAAGTCTTCAATGATCATGCACATGGTTTAAAGCTCATTTATATACTGGAAATGTCATTAATGTAATTTCCACTGTGGTATCAAATAAACCAGATTTCAATTACGAAATTGTTATTAGAATGAACATATTGCAATGGACATCACTAGAAGCTATAGAGCGGATCATTATTCACCCAAAGGGTTATAGATAACAATAAACATCATCACTTTAGAGCTGCCACATACCATTTATCTACAGTGTATCATAAATTTGTTTGAAAATGACATGGAGTCAAGAATTCATTCTTGCATAAATTGTTATTTTATATAAACTGACCACTGTTGTTGATCTGTATCACAATATGAAAGTAACCATGGTCACATTGATCGTTTTAACTACGTGAGGGTGTCAGTGATGTTTTTTCTGTTGTTGTTGTTATTTTTTTATTATTTTTTTATTGTTATTATTATCATTTTTATTTATTCGTTTTTTTTTGTTTTTTTTTTTTACAAATTTTACATATTTCGTTTGTTCGGTGTCCTTCGTTCTAATACCTAACTATAGCCACATTTAGTATGAATCATAGCCACATTAATCCTTTAAAAGTATGTACTTGTGTGCACCATATGGCTATACGTAGTTCATTTATTTGGCGTTTATCGTTTGCTCACCTTTTATCGGCTCGTGTTTGTTTCCTGGTGATAGCGGGAATTGATACCGACTTTATATTGCTACCCCACTGAAGCACACTGCCGAAGACACCAAACAGGACACCCAACACGGTCACATTATACTAGGAGCCGGCGATCCAGTCATCCCACTCACAAGATACTGAGCGCTAAGCAGGAGTATCAACTACCATTTTTATAGACTGGTATGTCTCGGCCATGGGACAAAACCAAAAGCATTCCTTACTGGGACGAACGCTCACTAAAGGAACTAAAAGCAAAAAGGGAGACATGAGGAAAAGAAAGAAAAGAAAAGATCAGATTCCCAATTTAGTTTCATGCATATTTGTGTAAACTGAAATTAAATTTTAAAAATAAAATAGAACTGAAACTGAAGACGTAGAACAGAAAAACCTAACCTCAGAAGAAATGTTTATATTCATTCGAAAGTGTTTCCTTAAACATCAAGTTCAACGAAAGTGAATTATCTGTTGAAAATACCAAAGGTTATATAAGTGATATTTCATACTAATCTGGTTGATATGTAAAGAATGTAAATATATTTAACTGTAAATGGGTGATTATTAAATGTCAGTCCTCGTCTCTTTCCTTGTTTAATTCTGTACATAGTTTTGTAAAAGTATTGACAGTTTAACGAAAACTATCGTTAAAGGTAGCATTTATGTTGCTATGAAGTATCAAAACAATTTCAATGTCTGCATAAAGAAATGCTTAAAAATATTCTTTGGTTAGCAAGAAAATGAATATATGTATTATCTTTGCGTATGTACATGCACTTTCCAATTGCAACATCAACCTGATAACTCCTATTTCTGACTTCTGAAAGGATCAAGTGTTTTCCGTAAAACATTATAAACATCTATATCCATACATCTCTAAATGTCATACATCAGTCCACAAATAACTCGCTTTCACTGTTAATGCATCTATATAAATTTAATCATATCGTAATTATTTACATTAATTAAATAACCTCATGAGGAAATGTATAAAAATATTTTTTGCTTAAGTTATGGTCATTTTCGTTTCCTTTTCATTATTGAAAGATCGTTGAATAATGTGACCTTGAAAATAGGCCAATGTCATTCAGTTGAACAAACTAGACAGCCTTCATCCCAGCACGTTAATTAACCAATATGTATAGGCTTCTTGGTTATTGAAAAGAATTTGTTTAGATTTTAGCACATATATTTGGTAGTGCTTCCCCTCAATCCAGCTTGATTCAGACCAATCATCACGTCCCCGTGTCAGTTGGTTTTTAACATGAAGTCATTTATGGATTTAGGCATATTTGACCCATGTGACCTTGAGTGGTTTGGTTTGGTTTATTTAGTTTAACGTCCTATTAACAGCCAGGGTCATTTAAGGACATGCCAGGTTTTGGAGGTGGAGGAAAGCCGGAGTACCCGGAGAAAAACCACCGGCCCACGGTCAGTACCTGGCAACTGCCCCACGTAGGTTTCGAACTCGCAACCCAGAGGTGGAGGGCTAGTGATAAAGTGTCGGGACCTTGAGTGTATGTCATTGCAACTAATTTGAAACACAAATGTGTAGCTCTTTACCTCAGCATGCTGAAAGCCAAATATCGTTTTATGCCCCCGTCACTTAAAGAAATTCTTTAACTTTAGGAAAAAGAATATTGGATTTAAGGAACATTTTTCTTAAAATCTGTTAAACTGGGCCCTGATCTTAATTAGGGGTATCAATAGAAGAAAGTAATTTACAGAAAGAAGCGTGGATGTGAAAGAAAATATAAGGATTCAAAATGACGTAAACAGATCAGTTTTGTTCTTTAATGTCCTTGAATTAGAAAGCACATAAACAATCAACGATTCTACGCGAGAACTACTTTTTAGTCTCCTTCGCGTTATGTTGGAATATATGGAATTGGGCTGATTTAAACAATTAATATACGACACATTAATTATGAGAGGAAACCATTGATATAACCTACACGATATACGTATCGAGGTTTTGGTTTAGTTTTTTGTTATATCCTATTATTATAATTAGTGCATTTCAGAAATGTGTTTCATGATGGTGAGTTCCCCTTTGCAATACCATCACATTGAAATATAACACCTGGAAACGGAAGCGTGGCATCCCTGTCAGTTCCCATTTCAACGATAACAGGCCAACCCGTTCTTACTGCCTACTTTAAAACTGAACTTAAGACAGAGAACAGCAAGGGGTTAGCTGATGTCATAAACCTTTCAACGGCACATTCAGGACAGATATGACACCAGTTTAACACACACAGTTGACAGGGATACTTAAAAGCAGGTCTGCGTCAACTCGCTTACCTACTGAACGTAGCTCGGAAAGTTCAGCAAGGTCGGTGTACAATCATACAAAATGTGATTTATGAATGATAGTACCAGGGTCGCGCTTCTGACTTGTGTATCATATTATATTAGATGAACATCCCATGTGTACTTAAACATCAAGGTCAGAGCAGAACGAAATGTAAAAGAACGTATTGCGTTAATCCATTAAAATGAAGATATGTAAGTTAAGTATTTGTAGATAAGCCCAAACATTATTGTTTTATCATTGAAACATATTTAACTACATAACCACATCTAAATGATTAGGTAACGACTTTTAACGTTTAAAATGATTAATTTCAAATGCTGAATGATTTAAAAATAAAATTAGTTCATAAGCCTAAGTTAACAATAACCATGATAACACATTGCATGTATGCGAAAAGCCACCGTCGGTAACATGCGGTCCAAACGCTCACGGAGTGAGACCGTCGAAAGATTGGTACGCTCTTACAATGTTATATTTCCTTTTGAGGTATGACGTTTGCGAGTTCGAATCGGCATTTCCCATGATTTATTGCCAGGATATTAAAGATCTGACGTTAAATAAAACGTTAAATTGTAATAGTTATAGTCTTCGATTTGGGTCTCTAACATGCAAACGATTTTATTTGCTGATTTTTTTTACTTTACTTTATAAACTGACTATACAAATTAGTATTATATTATATCATATTATATTAAATTGTTATGTAAAAAATACATTTGACGATTTTGACAAATAATATAAAAGTATATGAAAATTATCATGTATACAAGACGTGAATTGGTAAGGTCAAACTATTATATTATATGTGAAACAAAGTGAACGCAGAGGTCTTATCAACGTCATGTGTTTGACGTGACGGAGGAGTTTATGGATTCATCCGACAGAACGCAATAACAATAAAACACTTTTCTTTATGATGTCCATGTCTTTAGCCTTGACCTCAATGGCCGAACCTTTTAACGTATAAGATACTTCGTTTTACTAATGACTGTGTTTGTTACAGTGTCATGCCACGTGGTTTATCAAAGTTGAATGGAAAAAACTGTGGACATCAGTTCTCGATGCTGACCGTAACCTTCTGTATCTGGTTGGTAATAATTCCCTAAGGTTGTCTGTAGCTTTGAAGCTGATGGATTATCAGTCCTCGTGAGGTTGTCGCAACCTTATAGCTGGTGGGCAATCAATCGCCAAGGTCAAGAGGTTGTCCTATAAGTGAATTGATTATCATACATGCCGTCCCCGAGATTGTCCTTGAAGCTTTGGACTAGAAGTCCCCGTAGTTTGTATTGACCTGAATAGTCTCCAATTTAATTGGCTGTACGATTTTACCTGTTGATCTATCGGTCCTTAATGCTGCTCATATCCTTATGCATGTAGCCGACGGTCTTCAAGTTCATGATAGTTTATTCGTTGTACCTGGTGGATGGAATACAAATGCAAGAGGTCTGAAACATTGTAAATGCTAAATATAATTAGTTAATGAGGTTTTCGGTACCGCTGGAACTTGCGGTTGGATAACAAATCCAAGGGATTTTGACATTGTAGCTTTTGGCTATTAGTACCCATATTGTCCGTATACTGCAACATAATTTTCACATTGGATTTTTTTGTGGCAGCATTTCTATATGATATGGTGTTAAACAAGTTTTTAGACATGAACAATTTGTTTGTTTTGTCCCTAAGTACAACTGAGGATACTCTAATGACCGATGTTACCTATAACTTTTTATTCCAAATGTCTCCCTTTTACACCGACTCACATTTGCCCTTTAGTTGAGTGATCGTCCATGTGAGAAATGCTGTATCTGGGTCTTTAAAACGGAAGTTGCTGCTCTTTATTAGCGCTGAGTAATTTTTGGATTGGTACAACTGAATACGACCAGGTGGGATGTCCTGCTGGGTGTCTTTGACAGTAGCAGCTGTGAGGCAGATGTCTCATTATAAAGTCGGCATCAGTTCCGCGCTATCACTAGGAGAGAAACACAAACATTCTAGTCTCCCAAAACACCACTTCACGTATGCAACACATACAAGGGACGCCATCCTTAAATGTGTATAGCTGTTGATAGAACGTGAAACAAACTAAAAAGACACAGGAAAATTACCATTTTGGATGAGTCATCTGTAGTGTTGTCCTACAATAAACATATACATTTAAGTGCTCGCTGCAAGATAAGTTACTTTGAAAGTAACACCAATGCCATAGTTTGACTTATTTGTTAATCAGAAATATATAATACGATTTAAAGTGTGAAAATTATCAACTTTATAAGACAATAATGCCACGAATACACAGTAGAAAACATAACGGTATTGATAAAAATGTAGTAGAGTATTAAAAGGGAGTATGATTGTATTTAAGAAGGTAACACTTGTAAAATTACCCATTAATAAGAGTCTAACTGTATTAAGATTATTTAAGGATTAACATCAATTATTTTTTCTGTTATACAGTCATAACAGAAAAAACTGGAGTGTACTCTAAATAAACCGCGAAGCGGTTTATGAAGAGAGTACACTCCAGTTTTTTATGTTATGACTGTATAACAGAAAAAAATAATTAATGTTAATTCTTATAATTTAATTTCGTCTTATACACACCAAGATATTTCACTTTCTTTGGCGAACTCTTTTCTGTGATAAATTATTACGCAACGTCATCAGCCAATCAAAAATGACGATACATTTTGCAACGTCAAAAATTTTGTTATGGAGGTATAACAAAAATATTTTAGCCAATGAAAATGCGTGTTTCATACAAAATTAAATTATAACGTTGAAAGAAAGAAATATTAGAAATAGTATTCGTTGGACTATGATTATAGTTATATTAGTAACCTTTTAGGGGAATCATACGACTAGAGTAAATTGTTAGGTTATTAAATCTGTCACGTTTTAAATATATAAGATTAGCGGCACGAATCGGGCGCACATGTGATGGACGTTCTATTGAGTTATGGAATCTAATATGCATTTCACCTTCTAATTAAAATTTTGGCATTTTTTTCAGCGATTTTGAGTTTCGTCCCTTCGACGATGTATTAACATTCTTATAAGGACAATATATCTGTAGTATATACATTGTAGTATACGCAATTGTTTTCTCTATCCAACTTTCAAGTATTGAAAGGTGCGAATATCTCGTGTGCATTTTGCACAGTCCGCAGAAAGAGAATGTCTAGTGTACCAACTATTAGAAACAATATGAATAAACAAAAATACTTCACGTTTTGATAAAAAAGATTCCTAGTTAGATTATCAACAGCAACACCTTGCAGTGTGACCACACACTATATCACCAGAAGACATGATCGGAAAGGATGTTTGTCGTCTGTCAAACAATGCAGATGAAACCGTAACAAAGAAAAGAATTTCTTACGATATTCTCTTCACCAATATACTTTAAGTGTTGTCAAAACAATTTATGCCACTGATTTCTAAATGTTAATAAATCCATCTTTCAAAATAATAAAGTGAAATCAATATACATGTATAAACGTGATGCAAACTCTTCTAGACGCATTAAGCCGCTTCTTAGGGAACAACCAACCAATTGAAAAAATATATTTTTGAAACAGCCCCTGTGTATAGAAAGTTGAGTCAAGGATAAAATGTCGGGCAGCCACTGATTGGCCAGTATGTTATGAAGCGAGAAAATAGATATGTAGCCTAATAGGTAACTATCAATAAGAAATGTTGATATAAATTTCGTAAGTCCGATTGATTTTTTTCCCAAAAGTTCAGGTAATTATAATAAACAGGTAAACATTTAAGATTTTTGAGAATTTTTACTGCGAAATTCACCTATTTTCAAAATGGCTACCCTGGAGAAAATTTGAGCTGAAGGACCCAACTTTTTTTTTTGATTAGGTGTTATATCAGACCCTAAACTTTTGTTATAAACCATAATTGTCATATTGAATTCAAGAATTTGAATGAAATACTCCAAAACGTTAACACTAAAGTCTATGGGAAAACAATTGGTTGGTTGGTCTCTATATTAGTACATATTTCTGATGTCTACCTCCTGTGTCAGTGCGAATGTCGTCGATGAAGCTAAGATTCTTACTTTTTCCAGGAACAAGTGCTTTTATTATCCTGTCCTTTTTAATGCTTTTCATGCAAATCTCTATATTCATATTTTGCTCCCGTTTTTCGACTTTTAGTTACAGGTTCCTTAATATATCGGTATTCTCTGTTTGTTGTTGTTGTTCGATGGTGATGGTGATATTTGGCTGAAGACTTTGTCCTCGTGAGAAGCTACTGCTATTATTGTATTGTTTTACATTGTACTTTAATCAACATATATTTCAGTGCATGAGTATATACATGTGCGATACCGTGTGACTCCAGAAGCCGTAAAAAATGTCCGTTCATTGACCATATGGGAAGTAGAGCATGTCCAGTGTGGCGTTAAAGATAATAAAGCAATTAGAGCGTGTCCAGAGTGACGTCAAAGGAGGTCTTTGTTATATGTATATTTGCCAAGTACGGCTCTGATAGTTTTATGCATTTGCTCACACAAGAAGTATATTTTTCGCATATTTTATCATAAAAAATGGACTCAAGTATGATAAACCACAATGTCGCCAAGAGAGGATAAAAAAATACTGAAAAAGAAATGGATCATGTCACAGAACTCCCGGGGCTGGTGTCAACGTGTTCCGTCTCCAGTCTGAAAAACTCATGAAACCGAAAAGTACTATTACACATCAACGTAAATAATGTTTATTCAAGTACAACAGTAACAAAATAGCTTTAAAAAGTAAAAGTGTAAATTAACAAATATTTCACTGTTTAAATCCAGTTCTATATAAATCATAATTAGCCTGCTATAGTGAATCAGATTTTTGCCGTAATGTTAGTGGTACAGTATTGGCGATTGTCGTGCTATTGCAGCTTTTTCTATGTCTTAATTACCAAAAAAATACATACAATGTATAGAATAGGGAAACGAATGAATTTCTTCGGGATGCAATTAATTATCTCTTCATTTTAAATTGAAAAGAGATGTGCAATATTTTAGAGCGTGACAATAGATTAATACCTGTGGGTATTGTATAGCTAGAAAATGTCTGTAAGAGTTAACTGCCCCCGCTGTCATGTGACTTTGCATTAAATTTGGCCAAAAGCTATGAAAGAATGGAACTCATTTTGTATAGACAGTTAGACTGGACACACAAGGGCCTATATGTTGGGGCATAATAGGCGAAATTTTGCAAATTCTTCAAAATTCTTCTACTGTTTCAATGGCAAAAAGCTTCTGTCCAAATTAGATCTTAACCATCCTTGGGTTAAGGGAAATTAGTGGGTTAAGGGAAATTAGTTCGTATAAACGGTAGGTCTGGGACCCCTGAGGGTTTCGGCTCATTAGGGGGGATTTTTCTAATTCTTTAAAATCTTTTTCAATGTCCACATATCGGAGATACGGATGTAATTACTGTTTGTCTATCCGTCCATCATTCTGTCATCTGTCCATCCAGAAATTTAGTTCCCTGGGTGTATTGACTGTTTTACATGAAATTCGAGAAAGATATCCAGTTTATAAAATAACATACTAGGTTCAATGTCATTAGGCTAAAACGATCAAATTAGTATCCTTTCACTGATTAATATTTCGTATGTCGGAATTAAACAATAAATCAAATTCCAAAAGGTCACTAGGACACAGGTCAAGGTCATTTGGTTCCTAAAGCAAGTGTTTTTCTGTAATCACTAAAATGTCGAGGTGATCAATACAGGCCTCTTGTTATTTTCAATCGATCATAATTACACTTGATGATGCAGGACATTTATTCTACAAAATAGGTAAAGTATGCATAAAAACATATTTACTTAAACTACATAATGACAAAACTAGTTAAAGGCTTCTTGTAGTCGTTCTGTCATTATATAGATAAAATGTGTCTTTATTTGTCAATAATTTATTTGTAAATTAGACATCCCGTATCAACTAAAATAATAACAGTGATTGTGCTCTTGCCGATAGGTACATGACATACATATAATAATAACAGAAAAATACACTATTTCATAAAAATCCGTCGGTTGCAAAAAAGGGATCTATATTTTCAACGATAACGTGAATGCCCTCTATGAATCACCAACACTGAGGTATCAATGGTGTCTTTGTTTTGGTGTCTGTCACTTTTATGAATATTCAGAAGCTAATTTAATTAAGTGGCAGTAATCTAATGTCACTAATTAATTACTGTCGCTAATGCCAATATTACTGGATGCAGAGAAGTCTGGGTAATTCGTACGAATACCCTCTCAAAACCAAACAGTGGAAAGGATTATTAACACATCACACTTATATCTTGCATTTGCGTGCTGGATTTTTCTGCCTCTTCCGGTCTATCTAAAACCTTTATGCAAAAGTTTTCGTAATGTGACGCCATAATTAAAATTACGTCAAATCCAATTGTTTCCCTGACTTTTATCCCCACAAGGAAGTTAATTCAGTAGATTTGCAAATTTGTAATTTTAATATATTTTGTACAAGACAAAGTGCATATCACCTTTTGTACCCCAGATCGATTCACATTTACATTGTATGTCAATGTCAAGCTTACATTTGTGAAATCTCGTCTCGGCTACACTTCGAAAGGGAGTTTGTTGAAGCATATGCGCCCTCGACTGAGATTAATTGACATAAGGTCACAGTTTCTATTTATTCTTGTAAATATATGAGAATGCACTTGTGAAGCGGGGGAGGGTGACTTGTCTTCGCCACTGAGGATTGATAAATGGCTAAGCCCAATAGCTTGACCTTGGATGACCTAATGTATACCATTTATCAATGAATGCATTGTTCAACAACAAGTGTGACTTTAAAAAAGGCAATTACTTTTTTTGCCATTACCCTCTCACGGGCAAGAGACAATGCACTATCCGTATTGTTGATTTATCGTATTGTGTGAGATACATGTAACCGCGTATTGCCATATCGTGTGTGGTACATTTGTAAATGTAATTCACATTGTCATATCGTGCAATTCAGCTCAATGTACTTTTGGCCTACGCTCCCTAATTTTGGTATAAACACAATAAATTTTTAAAATTCTGACGTGGATAATAATTAAAATAATTTTAATGATATCAATCTTTGACGAAAAATACACGCGCGCTTGGGCAGCCCCGTCAAATTACCTTAATTAAAGTAAATAGATATACTATTAAAACCGTGTTATAAAGATGTAAATGGTCAGTTTAACAATTAACAATTAAATGTCATCACTGACTCTTTACTATAGACATAAAGTATATAGTCATAGAAGATGTGAACAGATCACGACGCCAATTATGTACAAAAGGGGTCGTTATGTTCTTGATATCTTGAAGACCACCAACAACCAAATATTCCTCGTTAAGCTAAAGCTGCATACACCCAACGGTGGAATTTAGAATTGCACATTGTCTAACGAAGTTTTTGCCTCATTGGAATGCAAACACGTGAGATGTATTTAAATAGGTCACATAAACCGTGGGTGCAGCACTCCTAGTAACCAGGGATTATTTATTAAACATTTCAAACTTAATATTGAATTGTGGAACTAGTGCGGGAGATATTCCGTCTTAGCGTCTAAAATATCCATTAAATAAAACATCAATCCAAATCAATCAAATTAAGGATTTTAATTTTTAATTTTAATATCTAAGATTTGTTTATATGATATTGAACCAAATGAAAAACGAAATTGATATGAAATTGTCTTATTTTCTCATAGATATTGAATTATGTTATGTTTATGCTCGTATCAATGCAATTCTGTCACTAAACATCATGTCTTGTGACATGTTAAGTAATTGGTCTCCATATTATATCTGTTGAATATACAGCAAATCCGTCAAAATATGAGTTTAATAGAACGTCCCTAGCGAGGTGTAATATTGCAACTATTGTAATCCATACAAAAACAGTCTATATAGTTTATCTGATCTCAGACCAGTACGGGTGATACAAAACTCGTAACAGAGGGGTAGCCAAGACATGCATGTTTCGATTCGACACGTGTGGTGCATAGTCAGACGAAACAAGTTCTTTCGGTAAACACTTCTCCTAACCGCGCCTAATCAATGACCTTGATCAGCTTTAAAATGGCATGGAATTAGCAGACAACCAAGCCACAAAGGCTGTTGAACATGCGGGGATAAAGGTCCATTGTCCTCTAGTGTTTGGTTAATCACAAAACGGAAACGATTGAAGGAGCATACAAAGCTTAGATATCCACCAAACAAACAGCTATATGACTTAACTGCAAAATACTTTATCAAGAGTACATTTTGATCAATGTTTGCCCTTGTGACATTTCCCATCATAGTCCCCCTTGACGCATATTTAATGTCACGAGGTAATCATACAAACAATTGTATATGAGATGTTATCCAGTCGTGTTGACATCGACAGTACAATATGCCTTACTGTTACTTGTCATTTATAAGATTCAATTATGCTGACATGTGTTGGTGGTACTAGTAACGACACTAGTCACGTGATCTTCTCATCCATTGATCATGAAGCAAGTCGTCTCCGTGATATGGACATATGTCACTCTAGATATTGTAATTTGTGACATATGAACATATGATTGAAATTATCGCTTCTATAACGAACGTCAAGTGCAACAAGTTCATTTAGTTTTGAAACGGTTTCGTTTGGTTTATATTTGTTTAACGTCCTATCAACAGCTACGGTCATTCTAGGACGGCCTCCCGTGCATGCAAAATGCAAGCGTGTAGTGAGTGCGTATGTGTGTTTTGGGAGGGTGCGGTATGTTCGTGTTACGTCTCCTTGTGATAGTTTTGAACTTTTGCCGATTTATAGTGCTACCTCACTGAAGCATACTGCTGAAGACCAAGCAGCACACTCAACACGGTCACATTATACTGACAACGAGCGAGTCCTACTCATAAAATGCTGAACGCTAAGCAGGAGTAGCAGCTACCATTTTTAAAGGCATTCATCGGCCAGTGGAAAGAACCCAAAACGCTCTACTAAAGGCCAAAAGTGAGGCACTGTTAAGGGAGATACTATGAAAAAGAAAGTTTTCAAGAAAGAAGGGAAAAGATAAGATCCCAAATTAAGTCGTCTCTAACGATCATACAATGGGGACAGCAGGTACAAACGGGTTGTGGTTTATCTATTACTGCGTCAACAAGTTATGCTCATATTCCAGAGCATCAGTGTTGTTCGCAAAAGGGTTTTGTTGAATACAGATAAAATTACGTTTTAAAGAGACTGTAATTCTAACTCAAATTTTAAAAAACAAAATGAGGACAAACTAACAAACATAGTTTTGCAACGAAATTCGGGTTTTCTGCAAGTCTTCTGCTTCATCCCGTCCCACCTTCCCACGTGCAAATCTAGTTCAAAACCAGATCTCATTTTTAGAATGAGTAAAGTTGAATTAAATTATAATTGCTGTTCACGTACTGGTGAATTATCTAACTTGACCAAAACATCATTTCCTGATGATATCTCGAGAAAATATGTGAACTGACACAAGTTGAACGTCATATTCTAAAGAAAAATAAATAAATCTAGCCACCAGCAGGGCCACATTGGCAACCCTCTTTTATGTGGTGATAAGGTAAAACGAAATAAGATAAAACGAAACGATATTGTAATTAAGACTTTGCATTTTATTTATCCACTTTTATATTAAGCTCGTGGAATCTTATTTATAATCAACACATTCACGTATTTTTCCCGTGTGGCTTTATTTCTATATTGTTGTGCTTCCTTTTTTTCGATCAGTTCCACGCTATCACAAGAAAAACAAACACGAATTCATTACAGTCTCTAAAAGCACATAAACTACACACATGCATCTCACGCACAGCGGATTCTGCCCTTAAATAACCAAAGCCGTTACTTAGACATTAAACACGTACAAATCTAACAAACTTTTACATTCAAACATTTCAAAATCCTGGAGTTCTTTTCCGGCGACTATTTTGTCATTAATTGTCAACTGTCATGGGTGACAACGCCTATAGGTAACTCGGTGTAGAAAGAAAGATTATAAAGAAGCAGAGAGAGATAGGAATTCAGTGTGCCATATGTTATGTTAGACCTGCGTTTGAGAAATGGCAAAGAGGACCAGGGTCAAAAATGAATCATTTTATAACAGCGTCTATATATAATGATATATAGGAGTTTTCATTTCAAATCGGAAAGTTCTGGGTTTGGTTTATAATGAAAGCCTCCAGACAAGTTTCATGAGAAATGAAAGCAAATTTAAGATAGTTTTTATCACACAAGTCTGAAAACTTACGCATATCATTATTGTGACATTTACTGGATAACAGGACGTTTATGTAATACAAATACAATTAGGTCTTCACAAAAGGAACAAGAAAGATTAACAAATATACTGTGTGAACCATCCCTTGGTTCTATAACGGTGCATACGGTCGTTGTTTAAAAGTAGCAAAGTAGGAACAAGTGTATTGTATGAACCATTTCATTTTGTCAGACGTTTGCCCCTTGCATCACTGAATTGCATTCGAAGGACGACAAAGCTGTAAAATGCATTTTGATATTCATATTTTGTGATATACATCTATTACTTTACAGAATCCTCCTCGTATATAGTTGTATGTATAAAACGTTTACGATGTAAGAAAAAAATCGGTACTTGTCTTTAGTGAAATGGGGTTTGTCAATAATAATGTTAACAATCTTCAACTAATCTGGGACCAGTTGTTCTAAAGGTGATTAGGCTAATCACAGTTTAACAACAATTTTAACATCCTGATGAAATTTTTTTTTTGGTAAAACTAACTTATGAAACTATAACCCCCACCAGCCCTTCCAGTCTATTCTAAGGAATACCCACATTTGGGTTTTGATGTTAAGGAGACATTCGATTCTCATCAATCAAGTGAAGCTAGCACAAGTATCCGTAGTTTCCAATGAAAAATACATTATGAATATTTATATATACAAAGTTATACTAATACTCATGATTATAGTCGATATACAATAGTTACTACAATTAAATTCAAGTGGACTTTATGTTTTTGGATTTATATTGTTATTATAATCTTGTTTATCTCAGTAACAAGATAGAAACTAAGTCTCGTATCTCTTTCCATTAAATGTTGTTGTACTGCTTATGGTTTGTACTGACTTATCAATTAAACACACTTTAAAATAACTGAATAGAAATTCAGCGACGACATAAGCCCTATATCCTGAACAATGAATGTATAGAGGATAGCTAACAGTGTCTTCAGTAATACCAAATATATTTCACTCGTGGGGCTAATATTTTGATATTTTTCACGAGTGCTGCGCACTGCGCACTCGTGAAAAATATCAAAATATTAGCCCCACGAGTGAAATATATTTGGTATTACTGAAGACACTGTCAGATATTCTGTTTATTATATTTTTTATCAATGAAAAACCTACCCCGTATGCTAACTAGGCCTACAGCGATAATTTGTAAACAAAAAAAGTAGTTTCCCCTGTCCAGGTGCTGACATATATGTCGGGCTTTCTGATTGGTTAATTATTTTGGTATTTTCTAATCATTAATTTGATTGGTCAAATCAGCAAAAGTGATATTTTTCGCTAGTGAAAAATATCACTGTTATAGAATGAATACTTTTTGATATTTCACTGGTAAAAATGTAATAAAAAATTATATCATACATCTGTTTAGTTCTAAAGGTCTTTTCATTGACTATTTGGACCAAGAATATCAATATATTAATAATATATAAGATCTCGCATATCACTGTTACTCTCAATGTTTCCTTTTTTCTTTCTTTCTCCCTCGCATCTTCTTTTTTCTGCATTTATTTCACAAACATCACCTCCTATATTATTATATTTGCCAAATAGTTATGCTTCGTGTAATTCCTTCTTTCATTCCTTCTTTTTCACTTTCTCTTTCCTTTCTTGTTACGATTTTTCCTTTCTCCTGCCCTTTTCTTTGTTTTCTCTGTTGTCCTTCATGTCATTCTAATGCCCTAGTGTCCTTCAATACTGCCCTTCCCTCTTCTGTGACATAAAGTATAAATCGGACATTTGGCTTGGCCATACATTCTTCACGATATCAGGCAGGTCATACATTTTTATTACAAAATGTCGACAGCTAAAATAACTGTATAAAAAGAATGTCGGTTAGGGAAAGAAGGACACAGCGGGCATTGTACTAAAAGTGACCTGGTGACGCCAGAATCATTATTTTACAGTCTGTCAACCGTTCTCACTGCTGTGAAGTTAATTCATGGATACGGATATATAAGAAGAAACATCACCATCTAAAGCTGTAGTATGTTTTCCAAAATGTGGCGGGATTTCGCAGCCTACATCGTCAGCTAGTCATTCGAACAACAACTGGAATGGGTTTTTTTTCTGTTCTCTGCTTTAACGAAGTGACGTACAGTAACTAACCCTCATCGAATTTATAGGCATGCAGAAGTCAGATCCTCCTGAATATATTTTAATTATATTTTTTTGTTTTGGATCTTGACATAAGTGAATTAAACAAACACAACCCTATATTGCAATGTATTCGTTTTTAACTAGAAAGGAAAGCATATCAATTCACATAAATATATTACAAAAAATCACCAATACGAAATTGCGAAAACGTATTCATTTCGTCTTAATTTATTTTATTTATCTATTATCTATTTATTTATTTATTTTCTTACTTACTTAGTTTGTTTTAAATTTGTTTTGCATCCCATCGACAGTTGGATCGAAGTCATTAAGATCCGATCAGCACTGTAGAATTACTTTTACCAAACTTAAACCTCCAAACAATTACAACACGGTAGGCAGAAGGTATCATTCGTACGCCCTAATCGTAGTGGAGCATTTCCTTTCAAAATATAAGCAGTAGTTTTAAACTTTACATATCTTATGGAGATATGTTAGGATGACAATTGATATGGGTGTAGCCTTGCCCAAATGTTGTAGATCTTTATGTAAATTGAGAGCTACATTAGAAAGTAAGATATGTCCTCCTTCTAGGACTCGTCAGTGACTGTAAGGGCGTCAAGTGCTTATACCGCGAAGGTGGCTACTGGGGAGATTAAAATGGTGCCGGAACAAACACTAAAAGCTGGAGAGGGAGTACAATTCTTCAGTATTTTTCAATTTTCTTCTTCTTCAATATTTTGATTTCAAAACAGCGTCAAGCACATATGTATATACCTTAAGGTTCCAATATTCAAAAATAATTGATCCGTGGCATGCAGATTACAACAATCAACAAAATAGTTTATCAATTGTAACTAATTGTGCAAAGCTTATTTTGTCCATCGTAAACATTTTGTAACCGTTAGTAATATATCAACACTAAGCGTGGAAATCGGTCAGTGTGTTGTTGACAAATTACGGACACTCATTAACTTTTGTCGCCACAATAGTACGTGTCACTGTGCTCATTAACAGTGATGAAATGACATGGGTTAAGGTGTCGAAACGTCACTGTAGATCACTATCAGAAGAAAAACAAGTCACAGAGTGGAACTATTTAGTACGTAAGTGAGTAGGTTCATTTCCCCTCATATCTAAGGTATATATTTTGGATATTGATAGACTATGCTTTCTATGCTAATTTCTACGGTATCGATATTTTTCATATTGGTAGCAGCCGCAAACAATCAATTCTTGGCTAACCGGCTTGATGCGGTAAGTCGTTTATTCGAGACCCGGCCAGGGTACGCCCTTCGCCATATTCACGGGTCAAATATTGTCTTCCTTCTTCATTTGTTTTTCTGTGTTTTTGACAAATTTGACAGTTTGGCCGATTGCTATGATTTTAGATAATGTAGCGGCATCTCTGAAATAATCCAAAAGCACAAGATCATAGGAGAATACGTTAAGATATGATTCTAAGAGTCGAGACCATCGAGCGGTATTGATGATATTGTCATTATCTGTTTGTTAAGACATACATTTGTGAGTGTGTGTGTGTGTGTGTGTGTGTATGTGTCTGCGCGCGTGCGTAGGATGACTGCTATTATTACCGTTAACGTGAGCAAAACATAACTTCATTATCTGTGAAAGACATGCAGTGGAACTCTCATAAATTGGTATGTTATTGACTGATGACTTCCGAGGCGGGCCTCCATAAATTCTTCCATGATATGTCACCAGCTACTACAATAATTATCCGCCTTGAAAAAAACCTTAATAGAAATAACGCGTCATTTTCCCTCGGCTATGGTTGGAGACGCTTGTTCATATGGCATTTTGACAAAGAGAGTGACGTCCCTTTATTTATTGTCTTGGAGTGGCGCTGCTCACTTGTAACCAATGGTTTGTGTGTCATATCACATCTGTTGAAGACAATATAGACTGATAGTATTGTCTCTACAAAAACATCAGACGAATGTGCCTTAAAACAAAAACAAAGCAATGCTACATATAAGTAATATCTGCGAACAAACACTTTACCATGTTAAAATTTAAAGAGCAAGATTTCGCTTCTTTTTATCACAACTTTCCATCTAAATGTATTTTAACGACATAATTCCTATTTATAGCAAGCATTTTTAAAACATGATTCGTATTTGTAACAACGTGTACAGGGAACTTGGCGTTACAACATGACAATCATATTTTGTTTGCAAAAGGGATTGCCAAAATAGGTTTACTGTTAAGCTCAGCACGCGAACCATGTGTGTCAATCACCTACATATTTTTATTCGTTACGTACATTTTAGTGGTTATGAAAAGTGTTCTTATCCTTTAATCATAAAACCTTTTATCAATTTGGACTTTGCTTAAACTAATTTCAGGACATTTATCACCTAAAGGAAATGACTTACTTTGATCAATGACCTAACTCCGGTCTCTGACCTCCATCTGATCATTGAACTTGCTTCTGCGATCAATGACTTTCCGCCATTCTTGAAATTATTCAGGATTGATGTTCATAATGAAGTGATAGATTTTATTGCATCAATGCTGACGATGACGACTGGTTTAGAGGGGCCGCGGTGGCCGAGTGGTTAAGGTGTCCTGGTAAGTTACCTGGTACTGACCGTAGGCCGATGTTTTACTCCGGATACTCCGGTTTTCCTCCACCTCCAAAACCTGGCACGTCCTTAAATGACCCCGGCTGTTAATAGGACGTTAACCCAAATAAATCCAACCAACTAAACCAAACTGGTTTATAGAATAAAAAAATATCCAATCACCTAGACATGTACGTAAGCTAATACATTGGTGGAAGAATGGAGAAAAGTGTGATCATTTATGTATTTTTCAGGTCGGGGTTAACCTCAAGATAGCATATCCAGTTGTAGTGACAGCAGGATGTTTTGTGTTTGACGTAGGGTGCTATAGCAATCGACACACTAACAAACACTATCTATCATCAGCAGCATATACCCATCTACGCACAGACTGAGGGGAGGATTATGAAAAACATTAAATTACTAAAATCTAACATTTTGGGAGAAGAACGACATGCCCTAGCATCGCTCAAGGATTACATGAACAACTTGAAATTTCCAGTAGATAAAGAATGGACGACTGTTATTATTCCTACGACAGTGATCCAAGAATAGATCGAGCGAATCGAGCCACTTGTTTAGTCACACGACACTTCGGTTTGGTTTGACTTTGCGTTGTTTAACGTCCTATTGACACCCGAGGTCTGTGAAGGACGGCCTTTCATGAATTCGAGATGAATTCGTGTGATGTTTATATGTTTTGGAGGCATACTGACTTTACATTTAGACATGACTTCAAGATAATCCACAGTTGTATTGACACCATTTAGACTGTCCCCTGTCAATCGGGCTAAAGAAGCCTGCCAGATTACAGAAATATACCAATGAGTAGAATTTCGGTTGAGCGTACCTGTTGAAAAATACCGCCAGTTTATAGTGTTAAGTATATCAGGGTAAATTCCGTAACCTGGAGTATCTCACTTGCCATGAGTAGAAAATGTGAGAAGACAGGATAGGTCAAATTAACAAAGTATTAAGAAAAACGGAGAGAACGCCGATATGTGAATTTTAAAAGTAATCTAGACTGAACCGATGGCAAAAGACCACGTTAGCAATTTCTGCTCCGTGGCCTGAAACCTTTCAAGTAAATATTATTCAAATCCAGGTTAAATAAGGCGGAGAAAGTGGTGACAACTCATCAATGAGGCGAATCAGAAAGACCAAAAACGTCAAAATTGAACATGGACAAGAAAATAGAGTACTTTCTATCATCTCCCTTATTTTGAAGTTTAGACATCTTTGTCATTATTTGAGTTAGATTTGCATGACTGGGACCGTCGATGTCGTTTACCCTCCATGCACACATTGTACGATGTCAAAATTCTCTTATGTTTGGGTGAAGTCCATCTTTTATCAGTATTTAGTCACTCTCAATGCTGATGTCTGTCATGTCGTCGCTCTAAATATGTCTGCGTTGCCACTAAATCTCCTTTTATGCAAATATCCATAACATATTCCAAACATGATTAACTGACCTGGCATATGACACTTTGTATATTTTTTCATTATTATTTTGGAGTAATTTGGAATGTATTCTTCCTCGAACTTTTTGCGTTAATTTTCTACATTTTGCTTCTGTGTACATGTATCAATGTCCTGGAATCTTACTCGTTTACAACCAGCCTTCTTACAAGTGCGAG
Organism: Pecten maximus; assembly: GCF_902652985.1. Taxonomy (NCBI): domain Eukaryota; kingdom Metazoa; phylum Mollusca; class Bivalvia; order Pectinida; family Pectinidae; genus Pecten; species Pecten maximus. The sequence goes on from NC_047033.1 coordinate 2,631,218, forward strand.
TTCGAAACCTACGTGGGGCAGTTGCCAGGTACTGACCGTAGGCCGGTGGTTTTTCTCCGGGTACTCCGGCTTTCCTCCACCTCCAAAACCTGGCACGTCCTTAAATGACCCTGGCTGTTAATAGGACGTTAAACAAAAACAAACCAAACCAATCTTACAAGTGCGTGTTAGGTTTCAATTTTAGTAATAAGCTTGACCCCTATTTGACCCATAAAAAGACATCTGACGTTGCTGAGTGCCGTAACGAAGGATTTGACCTACATTACTATGTCCTCATAAATGTTTATTGTTTTAGATGATACCTTTAGTCTTTAGTACATTTTACACACAAAAAGTAACACTTAGGCCACTGTTATACCTGTAGGAAATCTTGTACTTTTTATGTCCAGCAAAAGGCATAGAAACGAAACGAAGATATTCACGCTTTTTGTGGTATAGATATCACAGATATGTATGCCTGCGTTTGGAGTAGAGGGCACGGTATGGTAGACATGTCCGTGGTAAAGAAGTCATGGTTTTACCGGCTGTACGTAAATACTCAATATAATTGTGGAGTGCATTTTCAATCAATTCCTTCAAAACATCTTCGTACTATGAGATAGGAAACGACAGGCAATTTAAATTCATGTTTCCATAATTCATCATTAAATGTCTTCTCATGTGATTACATGGACGGAGAAATACAACCGGAATTTAGAGTGAATTGTTGGTTGCACTGGCCAATGTAACTACACAAGATACTTTAATCCGTAATAAATAAAACATAGTCATATACCAACACCCCATATTGAGAACGTGACGTTTCAGACTTAAATACATTATCTGACTGGTATCATCGACTTATTCTTAATCTTCCGGAACACCTGGTCTGATCGTCGATATCCATTTTAATGATACATCTAGCATTTTTGCCCCAGTTTTTATCGATTTTGTACTAAAAACAGCAATTTAGCCTACGTGTCGATGATGTTTCTTGATTCCAATACTAATCGGGTGTGAATTCGGTCTAGTCATGCTACGAGTACATATATATTTGTAAAGTATGGTTTATCTAGTGAGATTATAATTTTTACTTATTACTGATGTGAAGCATATATAAATCAAAGAATGAATTTGATTAAGTCAACAAAATATAATCCTGAATAAAAGATAATGCATGTCGCGCAAGCTGTCTTATTGCTTTCCTTTCTAAATAATAATCACACTTAATAGTTACACGCAGGAGAACAAGGAGAGAAATGGTCACACTTACAAACAATAAAGTTAAATCATGCAAGATATTGTGCATTAATCTCGAAAAAATGGTACCGCCACTGGCAAAACAATATACCTCTGCCGTTTCCCATGTACTATTCATTGAAAACGAAGGTAACTGACCTGTCCTTCTAAAAGAAAATTCAAACGTAAACATAAAAATATCATCTGCACTATATTCTTAAGAGGAATTATATATTGGAATATATGAAGAAAAACTCACACTGACCGCTGTTAGATAACCTTACAACGCAGGGTCTCGAATGATGTAGGCTGGTGTGAGCTGTATGTAAGTGATTTATTCAATTTCCCTTCCTTAACGGCAATTAACAGTCGACGCATTAATTTCTGCCTGCCTTCAGTTTGTAATGAGTTTATAGTAGGGACTTAAGTATATTAATACCAAATCCATAGAATGAAATTTCAATGTGATGTAACATTTCAATGGCTGTTGAAAATAACCCTGTCAGTTTTCATGATTCTGCATGGAACGGGTTAAAATAATGCCAAAACATTAGGAAAGTTGGAAAGTTTTCCCTTTGCATGCACACAATGACACCTGATAGAGATATACATATCTACATAGATTTGCGCGAGACCCGATTTTAGTGAACAGCAACTCTCCCAACTAAGGCACAGATTGTGATTATAACATGCTGCTATAGCTAGAACACAATTCTCTCATTTTCTTTTATTAAACAAAATCTATTTTATGTTATGAGGGACACTTTCCACGTAATATTACTAACATAAAATCCAAGTACTGTATACCTGTACACTCTACCTTCCCCTCAGATATAAGAATCGCAAGTTCAATTTAGGTAGTACGGAAAGGACACTAAGAGTTACAAAGGTATATAATATAAGTGTAGAACAAGCTGTGTGGACGTGGACAAAGTAGTTATGGGTCAGTTAAAACGTCTCTGAACCCATCTGACTGGACAATAAAATTACTGCCATAGAAGGGCGTTTTATTATAACATCTCAAGTCATGCCTGACATGAATCGCGGACACTGACATGGACACGAACTTCAGTATCTGAGGGATATCTTAGAACAGCGACGAAAGAAAACTTTTCTACTCGAATAGAACATAAGGCTAATGCTAAGCGCCTCGACGTATATCCCCCAGCTATCGTTGTTCTGTCAGTGTGAAAATAACCCGATGTGGCAACCGTAAGATGTTTTTTCCCGTCACAATATCTCGCAACCCTGACGATGGCCCGTAGTAAATCCATAGAAGTATGTCAAGTCTCAAAAAAAAATAAGATAAAAAAATGTTTGTAAATGAGTTTCATCTGATACATATATAAGAATATACACGTTCTGAAAGTTCTTTTGAAATCTTTTATTGCAAATTTTCAAACTTTTGACGAGATTGTGTTGCCTCCATTGATAACAAATTTTGCCCTTGACTTACTGACGAGTCATAGAAGGACAAAGCAGCTTAATGAATTTAATCTATTTGGCTCTAATCTAACTAAATCTCACTTTGTGTTATAATTTTAATTGTGCGAACACCTCGTTTGTCTTTGGTTTTCCTTGTATGGTATCATTTCAGATGGTATGACTCAAGTTTAGTAAATACATGCGAAAATGTCAAAATATTAATGCTGTATGAGTAATGCTACAAAAAATCAAAATGTAAAACATCTTTTGTAGCTTTGTAATGTTTACATGTACGTACAAACAAGTGTTTCATTACCGTCGGTTGCATTTTTATACTTTAGCAAAAACAAAGATATTTATTCGTAAGTAGATGTACCAAAATGGTTGTAAACATGGCTTGATCGTCAATTACATTAAATGATCTTGTCAACGCTATTATAGGAAGTTAATTATAAAATGAAATAGATGTTGTGTTACAATACATATCTCATTCCAAACTGACATTTACCGTGATTTTTATTGTTGAAATGGTATGATTTATAAATATCAGTCTATCTTGCGGAAGTAAACAAAAAATAAATGACAAAATAACTGACAGGCTGACCTGTTTCACGTCAAATGTCCCTTTTATATAAACACTGAAATATTAATCTATTTACCCTACACCAATAATACTCACATTAGTTTCATACATAGATACTAATAACAGCCATAAACTACAAATCATTTTATTACCACTTAATAAGTTAAAGTATAATAATAAAAACATAACTTCTCCTGGATTAAAACTCTGTTTAGCATAGTCATCAAGTGGTTCAGTCTGTCCTCATTGCATAATAAGTAAGAGGCGCATAAATTTTGAATCTTATCCGCTTACCTCGATCTTTACTAGCAACGTTTCCAAAGGGGACAGCTTACAGCTTAACTGTACGAAACGCGTGATAATGACAATTCTCCCCTTTTCCCGTCGATAATTTCCCATTTCTGGATAGCAACATATCTGTATTACCTACCCAATGTGATTATATGTCCAAGGTGATTCGATTTTCAATGGCTTGTTCAAATTACCACAATAACCTTGACAGATGTCGACTACCGCCAGAAAAATTAACAATACAAGGTGTTGAGAGATGCAGGTTGATGACGACAGTATGAAAGTTTGATGTTAGACCTCGTGATCGTATTTGAAAATATTCAATTTCCTATTCAAGATGGCGATATACGTGTTTGTTGCTTGTTGATATCCCTAGTGTTCCATTGTCACCACCGTAACACTCATTTCACATTGTGATCTAGATTTGTAGTGTGTCTTCGATGAAGCAGAAGTCGCTTATCCTTCCGAAATGCCTGGTCTTGTGACCCTTGAACTTTTCAGGAGTCTCAATTCAAATTATATCTTTGTATATAGTTTACCATCGTTAAATTGATTTTGAGTTTGTATTATGGTTGAATTATGTCGGTATTCTTTGCTTATTCGCAGTTTTTGTTTTCCTTCGAAACAACCTTTTTCATCCTAAATTCTCCCCCGATACAGCGTCACTTTAGTTGACCATTCGCCCGTCACTAATATTGTTCAATTCAAATTGTGCAAATATTTGCTGAAATCTTTTTCCTGCAATGACCACATATATAGTGAAATTATATATGACCAGCTGTACAGTATACGGCCATCAGGTCAATACCACTGGTCATTTCTCGTGTATAATCGTAGGGTGGTCGGGGGACGCAGTGTTAACACTTTCACTTAGATCACATGGATCATCTCCGGTAACTCCGGTTCCACTCACAGTAAGACCCATCGTGCACCTCCATCAGTAATATCATTATAAGTTGATATAACTTGGTTCGGAGTTGATGCAAAATAATGTTTACGTTGAAACAAGTCTGATTGGACACCCGTGAAAGGAGCTCAGTTATATGAAGAACGAAACATAGCGAAGAATTTTAGTCATATATGTACAGGGTGAACAGATTAAATATCTTAAAAGTCTTGAAGTCTTAAACGACAATATTCCAACGCATGCGTTGGTCACTGTTAAAGATAGAAATATGTAAGAAATGACATGTATTTATTTATATGAGAATGGAATGTTACATTTCAATTGTTTTGCTAGAATTGTTTTATAGCCGTCTTAAAAATTGATTCATATTCAATTTGGAATTAATAATTACGACACTAAAAAGGAAAATAGCACGATTGACATTCATCATGAAACGTGATTATAATATATTATAGATATTGATAGGGTCATCACAGGTGAAATATTCAATTATTGTACCTGAACCCCGTTCACGTATTTCAATCTAAGAATGATTTATTGGGCCATCGGGATATTACTCGCGAGAGAGGAATTATACTATTTTAATGTGGGGATAATTGTATTAGGGCTAGTTAGGAAGACAGAGAACTTAATTCTAAAATATGCATTATCCATACGAAATGTATTATATCGTCACTGTTGGTTTCATGAAAATATTCAATTCATCTTGCAGTTTGATTCTTAAACTATCAATTAATGAATTTGTTACATATGTATGACATTTAAATAACAAAAAGCATTGATATTAATTGCATGATGAATTAATTAATAATACAACGTTGTTAGAGAATAAAACTCCTAATTCACGATATACAAATAACTACTATTATGAGAGTGGGGAAAGAATATGTCTGTTGTATACGTATCTCCCTGCATGTGCTAAGATTGAATAGCTGCATTGATGAAGGTGCATATAATATGTTCTACAGACACGGATCTGATACTGCACTGCAGACATTGTGTACTAGTATTTGGACCCATCCTTGTTTGTACAGCGCATCATTCGGCAAGTCTCGCACCCTACAATGATGAATTGAGTAGAGCAAATATTAGCCCACTCCTTAAATTATCCTGATATTTGCCCGGATGCGTGAATCTTAGATATAATAAAACAATAAAAACAAATAATGTGAATACATGTACTTATAACATTTCACACAAAAAACTTGTCGTGCATCAGGTTCGTATCGTGTGATCCCAGCACTTAACCCCGGCCTTATTAGAACTGAAGATCATGGACAGCTATCATAGCCCGTGCACCTATAGGAAAACCTGTCCAGTCTGATGTGTATAAGATGTTAAACAGAACCGCGGTAATAAATACCTGTATGTGACAACACGTCTGGTGTGTGCGCGGCGATAAACTTTTGTCACTTTACATACTGTATAGCTGTTAAATTTCACGGGACTAATATTTCGCGGTTGTCACAGTCGAACCTAGTTAGCGGTTATAAATTTCGCGCAAACGCGCTCTTCGTAACCACTCTTCAGGAAACACTCCAACATAATAATTTTTCAATTATTCGTTGGATATTTATTTTCGCCCTTTATCTAATTACCGCGAATTCCGCGAAATTAAATCCCATCCGATTATAACTACAATGTATATAGTTACGAATGCCAAGCCTATATTATTTGTACATCGGGCTTATTCCTGTGTTCTCGTTCACCCTTGGCTGCCAGACGGCAGACAGTGAACAACTATCATAAATCTCATGCAGGTGAAGGATAATCTGTTTGGTCTGATGTGAATAAGATGTTTAACAGAACCGCTATAATAATTTTACCTGTTTTTACCAACGCAACATGTTTAGTGTGTATGAGGTGACTAACGTGTAGTTGTATATAATTGGTTGTTTCCTTGTATGTTTGCTCGTAAAGGAAGGGGCCGCGGTGGCCGAGTGGTTAAGGTGTCCCGAAACGTTAACACTAGCCCTCCATCTCTGGGTTGCGAGTTCGAAACCTACGTGGGGCAGTTGCCAGGTACTGACCGTAGGCCGGTGGTTTTTCTCCGGATACTCCGGCTTTCCTCCACCTCCAAAACCTGGCACGTCCTTAAATGACCCTGGCTGTTAATAGGACGATAAACAAAAACAAACCAAATCAAATCGTAAAGGAAACGAAGTGATATATAGATTTGTATGGAAATAATTTTTAAAAATACAGGGAAAATAAGGCCACGTGTTTCCGAAAGGGTAAGCTTCTTGTGCTGAAAACTTGTCTTCAGTGTCGGACTCTAATAGGGTAAAGATAGAACTCCGGCGTAGCGGTCCCAAAACCGTGTTGAGAAAGGAGGAGGGCAACACCCACTGACACCAGCCAACAGTCATTCCGGACTCGTGTTCCAACCTAGAGTCGTGAGAAGAGGCTGTTGGCTGAATCGAGAATTTAAACCTGCATCATCAACATCAAGGTAAAGATAGTCTGATATTACATAACTGCAGAATTCTGATTTTCATCTGCGTTTTACATTGGGACCTAAAGTCAAATCGGTAATTATGGTAAGGTTAAAATCACTTCGTAAAAAAGCAAATCGCCATATGATTGTCAGGGGATACGACACGGTCAGGAAATAATGAACCGATTGTCATCGAAATTAACATCCATGATCATTGAGCTTAACTAAAACATGAATATTAAAAACAGAAAAACAACAACAAAACGATTATTTCAAAATATTTTCATTTCCGGTTTGTATTCGTTATATATCCTTTCTAACAAAAACTTCATTCACTTGTTTGTTTGTTTGTTTTGTTTAACGTCCTATTAACAGCCAGGGTCATTTAAGGACGTGCCAGGTTTGGAGGTGGAGGAAAGCCGGAGTAGCAGGAGAAAAACCACCGGCCTACGGTCAGTACCTGGCAACTGCTCCAGGTAGGTTTCGAACTCGCAACCCAGAGGTGAAGGGCTTCATTCACAAGAGTTTCAACATTAAATTTGACGCCCAGGAATACATCGTACACAGGCCGGTCCGGTGCACACATGTACAATTAATGTGAATGCGCATGTTTTTGACTTCTTTTTTCAATTAAATATAAATGGAATATCGTAGAATTAATTAAAATGTAATCATAAAAATAAGATGTTTGTAACATCTTACAGGAATCGAAAAAGCGATGTTACTGTGGAACTATATTTTGTTTATTGCTGTAGTTGACAACCTTTCCCGCCAAATTGGAATCAGATGTCTAGCGATTCCATCAATTGTCCCGCTGTCATGTCTTTTCGCCTACCGCCGAAAAAGGAATGCCGGTTCAATTTTTTAAAAACAATAAAAACAAAAAAAAAACTGAAAACAAAAAACAAAAACGACAAAACTTTAAATGTAAACATAAAAAGTAATTCTTGTTTTTTAATCGTTTACTGGTGTGTAAACTGCATTTCAAATAGCGTACGCTTGTGTGTCATGTGGAAATATCCGGTTTATGCAGTATACACAGCAATTAACGATAAAATGAGACTTATTCCTTAAATAAGGATGGAAAATGTCACAATGCTCTGTATATGTTTACTGGTGACAGGAAGAATCCTATTCAAGTTGAAAAAAAATGACCTACAAGTTAGATTTTTATTTTTGGGGCATTTTCGTTTCACCAAAATATGGGAATTTGAAGTTTTTTTTCTCCAATACAATACTTTATCAATATATCAATACTATTTTGTCATGAAAGAAATCATATGACCTTTCTTGCAGTGATAGATTATGAATATAAGATTAAGGAAGAACAAAAACTTGACTACGAAACTTAAATTAATTAATTATTATAGTTTTTGTTTTTATCACATGTTGGTCCGTCGTGTTTCTGATGTCTCAGCCAAAACATGCCTCTGACTACATTTGATATGTATGATATTAATCAGCGCCGTGTAGGGGGTTAGTGGTAACGCCAAGGTTAATAGTCATTAGATATTTTGGGAGCGGCAATACACGAAGTTTATGGATAGGCAACATCTCTAGTACTAAAGTTATTAACTTAGTTATAGGTGTAGAACAACATACTGACAACATATAACTAGTCAATAAAGTATTGGACTGACGATACACGAAGCACATCAACGTCAAACAATTAATGACGAGAGTCGGGTAAATATTGGAAAATAATATGATTAATGATTATAATTCCTCATCAACATAGTTTTAATTTCATAGGAGATTTCATGAAAGTAGACAAAAGTTTTATAATTTTCTGAGCTTTTGCAAGTTTTGAGAAAATCCAATATGAATAAAAGCGCCAAAAGTTATTTTGGTCACATAATTTTAAAAACTATCTCGATATTGGGAGTTTGGCGAAAAAGAAAGAAAAATGTCAAAATTTTCAATAAAATGTAGTGTAACACGGAAAATCTTGCAGCGATAGATTATGATCAATAAACCTACGACGAACATAAATGTGTGTTTTTTTTATCACATATATATTTTTCATCATATTGCTCTATTGTTTTCTTTGTCACATCCGAACATGGCTCCGAATACATCTAATATGTATCGGCTTTCACAAGGAAGGGCAGGGTAGATGCTACGAACTGTACTCAAACGTAGGTCTGACGTTCGATTGGAAATCTTTTTCTCTGGAGATTTAGCATTTTATGTGTATTACCTATCCCTTTAAAATAGACGTAACGTCAAAACTAACTCGATGGTAAATAGTAAATACATTTGGGAGTGGCGAAATGTATGTATGAATATATGAATAGCCAACGTCACCTGTAGGAGTGTAATATAGGTAGGCATAGAACATAATGCTGACAGCATGTAAATAGTCTATAAACCATTGGACTGTCAATAAACAGCATATTAACGTCAAGCCATCAATGACAATTGTCAGGTTAATATTGGAAAGGAAAATGACAACAATTAAACAATTCTGGGTTGGATTATCATTCTATGTCAACATATATGATCATAAACGAGTTTTTCATTTCATAGCAGATTTTATGAAACTAGACTTTGAAGTTATTATTCCGATGAAACAAAAGCGCCTCAGAGATACTTTTGATCACATAATTCAGAAAAAGAAAACAAAAACATTTTGACAGGGTTTAAACTTAAAATGTAGAGGAAAAATTCAAATTTAGATTGCCGATGTGTTGCGTCATATTGATGTCATCATTATTAACTATATGATACATCACAGCACAGCTAATGAAACGCTTCGTGGGATATTACATAGGTTATCACTGCATAACACCACCATTATGTAGTAAACACGAAAAGCCGTAAAAGAATGTAAAAACAAAACAAACAACGTGATGAAAACAATAACATAGATAATATATGGTGGGCGAGTCGTGGAGTTAATGAACCAGAACCCCAACAAGTAAACAGTCAATAAACACATCAATGTCGAACGACAACTGATGGGGTCAGGTAAGGATAGGAGAGGTATCAACAGTCAATGATGAGACTGTCAATACACGTAAACTTATAAACTGTTGACATTAGGCGAGGACATCAACAATCAATACACGTAAACTTATAAAATGTTGACATTAGGCGAGGAAATCAACAATCAATATACGTAAACTTATAAACTGTTGGCATCAATATTACTGACACCAGACCAGTTTAGGCGAGAAAATCAACAATCAATACACGTAAACTTATAAACTGTTGGCATCAATATTACTGACACCAGACCAGTTTAGGCGAGAAAATCAACAATCAATACACGTAAACTTATAAACAGTTGACGTCAATACTACTGACACCAGTCCAGTTTAGGAACGAAAATCAACAATCAATACACGTAAACATATAAACAGTTGACGTCAATACTACTGACACCAGCCCAGTTTAGGCGAGGAGGAAATCAACAACAACTAATTACACTAATGACGGGATAACATTTAAATAGTACTGTATACGCAAACAAATGGAGACTGCCTCCAGTAATGTTACGTTGTTTATGTACGTAAAACAATCGTGACATACATAACTATGGCTTTGCTCGTCGTGTTTTGGTCTTAGTGATGATTTGCTAATCAAATGACCATATCTTCTACGCCACGGTTGAATGGATGTCGTGTTGAGTAACAAACACCTCCCCCAACCGATGACCGATCGCTGCCCAAGGCAGTGTCCATTGTAACAGGTAAGGGGACATTAGTGATTGGCTTCATGTCACTTCCCCAGTAATTCAATTGTTTATTAATCTTGAGAGTATACATCTCATTAGTAAGCATTACTGCCAGGGGAGTGGAGCATATGACGTCATTGTTATATATTTCAATTTCTACTCATGTTGGACTCAATGAAACTACCAAACTTAATCTGTTTCATTTGCTCATGAATTTGACCAGATTAACACTGACCGGTGCGTATGAATACATGATTAAAATCCTTCCGCGGAACGATTTCACTTTTTCTACATTGTTGTTATAAACATGGAATACTTATCAAATTTATAATGTATTCTTGTATTTTATGAAAGACCAGATATGCTAAATACTTCTATTTTGACAAAATAATGCTGTTTTTAATCCTAAAATTGCGGACTATTTTACTCGACCGACTAGACATGCACAATCCGGAACTCCTCGGGATTTTCCGCATTTGGACTTGCACATGCTTCGAGTTATTAATATCTAGACCGACTTTTTTATTCGAAAAAAACCCAGTTGAAATATAAGGATTGAATCTTGATTTAGTCGATTTCATGGGGTCATGAATTGAGTTGCTCTTGAGACAAATTCAACATGAACTGCTTCGCAGTTCATTAAATTTGTCTCAAGAGCAACTCAAATTCATGACCCCATGAAATCGACCAAATCAAGATTCAATCCTTAAGTGGAAGCTTTATAAACACATTAACACAGGGTGCAGAATACCGGGCAGGACGCTGGGCATTTTGTAAAATAAGAGCAAGGCGCGGCGCCCTGCTAGCTCTGGAACACCCATTTTTGTTTCAATCCATGTGGAATATAAACAACAAACTACACTATTAATGACCCGCCACAAATAAACAGCCAACGCATAATGGGTTTGTTAATCAACACTGGAGGCACTAAACTACACGTGAGTCATGTTTAGTATAAAGCAGAAAAAAAGAAAAAAACAATGAATAATTGCATTGTCAATACACGTACAACCAAAGACAAAATAGAAGACGTCATACAACTGGTGACCCAGTTTAGTATTGAGTAATACTTCAAAAGAAAACAAACATAGATTGTATTGATGTGTAAGTCCTATTGACAGTTAAGGACGGAATCAGCCCACTTACATACTTCGGTTTTTGTCACAATGTCCAATACACATATTACCCGCGTGGTTACATTCTAATTACGTAACTCGGACATTTACACGTGCATTGTCAGACGTCTCGGCCTCCACACAGACACAGGCGTGGGTGTCGTCTTTGTGTATTTCTGAATTACATGGCGATCGTGATTACGCTGTGTTTTCCTCATGTTTGTGTATCACGACTCGTGATCGAGTCATCTATATCACTGCATGTTGACATATGTATAATTACAAGCCTTGCATCACGCCAACTTAGGTATACCTTTGATTGAGGTTAATATACTAACATTGTCTAATCAGAGACATCACTGGTTTAAGTTATAGTTTACTTCAATCCTGCTCATGTTCATTTTCATTGAACCTAATATACTTCAAAGGTTTACTTCGTTATTACATGTAAATTAACACAGTAGGCAGTTATATACATAGATGTATTAGGATTGGAATTAGAATATACTTCAAATCAATTAGTGTTACCATTGAACCTGAATTGCAGTCAGGTATTGAATACTTGATGGAAATGTTTTCTTTAATGGGAATAGTTTGTATCACGGATTGTGTTTTTTTTTCCAAATGAAATAATAAAAAAGCAGAAAGAGCATTGATGTGTTTTTTTACTATAAACAATTTAACGTATGTAGTAGTGAAGTATACGTCAGGAGTATTTGGCATCAATGAAGGTATATTTCTAAAGGATGGATTACACCGAACTAATTACAATATAAGTACATGTATTAAATTTGAAGCACATGTAAATAAGAATCAGGCATTAAAATGTTGGCATATTTGACATTCAAACCTCATTTGATACCCGGGGATGCATATTTATGAATTTATATAATAAATTATATATGCATATGCATTATGTCCATTACACATGATATAAGATAATTAGTTCTGAATTCTTAACGGCCATCAACACGATCAAGATCATTAGGACCAAAATATTATTATTGTGAGTGAAAATGGGGGAAAACCGAAACAAAATCAAACAAAAGAAACATTTATATATGTATATATTGGTACACTAAGGTATAGTATATAAAACAATGGCTATGGTTACTCAAATCTTGTGACACGGACCAACAGATTTTAGATAGTCCAAAATTCTGCATATGATATCAGTTTTGAAAAAGAAGTTTAAGACTTGCTGTGCTGCTGGAAAAACTTTCTTTTGTATGTTGTAGATCACTACATTCCAATTAAAAGTGATTCGGTGCGATATATGTTTGGGTTGCTGTACCAAGGAAGGGCTGAGTAGGAGTCGAACCCGTAACCGTAGCTAGTAGTCTTCAGTTCACGTTTGGACTGCGTTGACGATCCCTACGAATACATGATCTAATTGATAATCTTGAAATGATATTCGATAGCATCAACAAATGTACGTTTGTATCTCTAATTGTCTGCTCTTATCATATTCATAATAGTGGATTTTTATTTCCATTGTGTCTTTAAAAATAAGCTGTACTGATCAAATGCATAACTATGTTCAACGGAAAATTACCACTCCATAAATAGTTGAAATACGAAATTCAACGCTGATTTGTCTCAAAAAGTACGTAATTTATAATTCATTTTCAACATTTAGTATTCTAGTATTAAAAGGTAATTTACATAATATGAATACTGCTGTACAGACAAATACCAAATTAATTATCGCTCGTGATTAAGTTATAAACTATAATTATACAGTTTATCAGTTTCATTAAAAACTTTTTCGAGATTTTTTCATCTGAAACAACATGGTTAGACAGGCTTCAAGCACGTTGGTTTGATCGACGCTTCGAGACCGTAAATCATGTCAAATGACTTTTATGCGTAGTTCTAATGTGTTCATTTGCTATAATTAAAACTAATTAAATTATAAATTATTATCAACACGAATTTTACTAATGAATCACTTAAGATATGTTAAAAAAATATGGGAGATATCTCTACATAACACTACTGTAAGTGTTTTTATACCATTGCAACTCAGAATTGATGTTGAACTATGATGTATGTCATTCTTCAAAGAGAATGACCATTTAATCTGAAGGCAGAAGGGAGAAAACAATTCAAGTCTGAAGGTAAGGTTATATTTCAAACGAAAAATGTTGACAGGTACTGACACTCTGTACCAATTTATCATAAAAGTACATCTTAACCTTTGCTAAGCTGAAATGATGTTTTTTGAAAACAAACATACCTATTATTATTATAAATAGAAAATGATTGACAATAATCATCAATTTTGTCACTGAGATAATGTGTTAGTGAAAAACATTAATTACGGAAGTTCATCAAATATATACATTTATAGTGTAAGGATTATCATCAGTAAATAAGAAGGTAGAATCGGCAATATTTACCGAGGAAAGATATCGTCGGTAAAGTGGTATTCTCCGTTTTTCTTGACAAAAGAAATTTAAATAAATGTCATCTTTTAAAAATATGAAGTAAGTGTTTGATACAAAACATATCGATTAATGAAAACAACATCATGTTACTCTATAGTATGGTGGCTGATTATGGCCATCTGGTGTTGTCTACTTGTCTTGTTGTCGCTTCGTCGCCCTCAGAAACTGCGACAACCCGAGATTAAGTAGATAAAATGTCTTGTTGCGTTCTGACAACACGACAAGTCGACAACACGAGATAACCGTCATCAGCCACCATACTGTAGGTTTAAGAAATGTCCATGATGCTACGGAGCAATAGTATAGAATTCCTGAAGGCAATTAGGTAAAATCTACCTTGGTAAATAATCGATTTGAAGGTATCAATCAATAATATGTCTTTCTTTTCGCTGATTATTCCTGCGTTGTAAATGTTGAATTGTCTTAACGCTTACTGCGAAACATGGGACTACTATTTGGTTAAAATACAGTATGGTTGTCACCAGCCCGATAACTTAAGTTTTCTCCGGGTGTACTACCGTTTCCTCCTACGAGTCTTATTTGGTTTGGTTTGTATTGTTTAACGCCCTATCAACAGCTACTATCACGACTAAAATTATATGCATATTAACGACACTATTTTATAGATATTGCTGTTGATGATAATGTTTTATGTAAAGCTCGACTTTCTTTCTTGACTTGGAACATTAGTGTACCTTGTGGTAAATAGGAAATATAACACATTACCATGATGAACCAGAACGTCTTAGAGAACGTATTGCATTTTCATTGGTATTAACTGTATATATGGTGGATGGTGGTGATGATTGGTTTGGCTTATTTTATTTAACGTCCTATTAACAGCTAAGGTCATTTAAGGACGGCCTCCCGTGCGTGCGACATGCATGCGTGTGGTGAGTGTGTTTTGGGAGGCTGCGGTATGTTCGTGTTCAGTCTCCTTGTGATAGGCCGGAACTTTTGCCGATTTATAGTGCTACCTCACTGAAGCATACTGCCGAAGACACCCAGCAGCACATGGTGGTGATGAATATATAAAGATATCTACCAGAATGTATGCAATGTGAATCCAAATGTGTTTAAGTTACCATTTTTCTCCACATTTCATCCAAGCTTCTCCAACTTGGAATTTAAGCGAAAATTTTCGGTCTATCTATTTGTCGTTATTTTTTATTAATTGATCAGTTTTGCCCACAAATGCACCAGTAAAGAAGGTCGTGGGTTCAGTCCCCTAGACGAGACATAACCAGTATCCAAACATGGTAGCGGTTACTCCTGCTGAACGCTCAGCATTGGGACGCATGGTTCGCTGTATGCTCCAGTAATGTAGCACTACGAGAGCTCGTGCATCGTAGGCATCGGTTCTGCGGAGACAGATAAACATGAACTTACCGGAGTCTTCCAAAACACATACTCACCAGACGCATCCAGTTAGTAAACAGGGGAGACCGTCCTTAAATGACCATAAGTGTTGAATCTTGTAAAACATAACCAAATGCCAACATTAACCCTCTCACCAATGCATTTGATATATCTTAATTGAATACAACAGAAGTCGTCGTCACAGTCAGCTTGGTGTCTTTGATGGTATTTTGAAAGATATGTACAAGAGGCATTCATAATATATAACGTTTATGACGACTACCGAACGAAACGCAATCATATAGCTGTTTCGTCCTTCTAGAACTCTTCGGGGATTAAAAGGGTAAAATGGAAGTTAATGTTTTCAAATAAGAGGGAGAATATAGAAGGGTGCCATAATTCAGAAATTATAGTTAATGTTTTATACTGATGTTTTAACCATCTAGTCTTTTGGCCTTGACGTTCTCATGAAATGTTATTCAGAGACAGACAGACGGATATATATCAAAACTTTGAGGAGGGGGAAGAAGGTGCTAGTTGACATGTCCATGATATCTCCATAATCAAAGCGGTAGTTTTGTTTTAAAATTGCGAGATGATGTCCCTAATCATGATTTATGCATGACATGTAAATACACCAGCAGAGCTTATAATTACTAGTGTACCGAACAGCAACCTCGAAGGACACACAAGTGACAATTTTAGTAATAAATAACGTATACGCTGCACAACAAGTGAAAGCACACCTGACAGGTGCGGCGTTCTTCATTGACGCTAAGATTAAGATGTGTTGTCACAAAACATAAACGTCCTGTTCTATCATTTAATGAAAAACAGTTCTATATTTTAAAAAAAGATGTATCCTTGTTCCAGCTTATTGTGAGATTTTTCTTTTCTTTATGAAAACTTATTAGTTGATTACACAAGCACTGGAAGTACATTAAGGTGAAAGAGTACGAACATTACCGTTTCTAAAGTAACTTTTTTCTGCTGAAATCCGGGTTTGGCGTTTCCATAAATTACTTCTGGCTGATGACACGCATCAATAAGACCAGGTGAATTCATTACCTGTACTGGTCGTCCACAGGTATGTGTGGGAGTGACACTAATTGAGCGATCATGAACAAAACAAACTGACGACATTGAGACGATACCTATGTCCGAAATAGGGTAGTGATGATAAGTCGTCATGATCTGTACTAAATATAACTTCATAACACTTAGTTTAGTTTCATTGATTAAACATAAAAATAAGAATATAACACTGTCTATTGGAGAAAAAAACTGATAACTTATTATGCAAAATAATGCATTAAAATGAAAAAAAAAAAAAAAAAACATTATTATCTTAGGTTTAAAAAATTCATATACATGAGATGAGCGCTGACCATAAATTGATTTTTGATAGAGGTGCTGTCATTTCGTAATTATTTGCATATTTAAGTCATTATTAAGATAAAGTGGTTGTGTTATACACATCTGTTTTGTCTGTACATTATTCCTGTTTTATCAGAAATGTTGATAGATAATATGGTCTCGTCTATTGTCATTCAATGATTATTAACATCACCAGGTGGGAGTGTAACCAGACAGATGTGGTTGGTGATGGATGAATGGATGGTATTGCGTATTACCCAACACGCGTATATGTATTCAGCGTAAACAAGCCGTAGAAATGACGTACGGAGCACAAGCTGTAAACAGGCAACATTGCCGACAAACATGGTTTTTTTTCTCGTACCTGCGGCTGCAACAAACTCATGTTTTCTGTGATTTCATTGCATAACTAGCCATGTAATGGAGCTTCGCGATTTGATTATGACGTCACAATGAAAAAATTAACATAACACAATTGCCGTTTTCTTGAACGTGATTTTCTTTCTGGGGAGTATCCTCCTCGAGAGAGCCAGGGTCATATCAGGACGGGTGTCGATAGGAGAGCCAGATTAAGAAAACAAGGTGCAAAAAACCCCAAAGCAATGAGGAAATAAAGGAAAGGTGTAAGATCATGGGTATTGCAGTTCTTTAACACAGGGCCGGTTTTCATAAAAGGACATAAACAGCGTTTAAGCTTCGATTTTCTGTGTAATATTAGGTTACTTTTTTCGGGTAGGATAATTAATTTCTAGGGGGACACCAACAGCCAGGTCATATTAGGACGAGCGTTAATGAGACATCTATACAGTAAAAGAAAGCACAGAAAGATAAAGTGACCAGGAAAGAAAGATTGGAGATCCCAAGTGTTGTAATCGGGGCAGAAGATCTATTATCAGAATATCCATGTCCTTCATCTGATATGATAACCGCATATGAAAGAGTGTTATGATAATAGTAGACATGGTTGGTGCTTTTGAAAAAGTGAAATATCAACCAAAAGAATAACAGGATAAACCCACATAATTGAAGCTGTACCAAAAATGCTTGCCAGCTCAATCCACCCAGCGCTTTAATTGAATTTACGTACGAGAAGCAAAGTATAATCTACAATGATTTTTTTACAACAGCAGTTCGACGTCCATCTTGGAAAATAATTCGTATGATGTCAGAAGTCTATTTTTTTTTTTTTTTTTTAGAGTTTTGCAAATTTTATCCGCTATTGTAATTTTGTTGTGTTCATACTATAAACCACGTGGTACGATTTACTGCGGTAATGGTCATAATAACCTTGCTGCAGTCCTTTATATATAATTTATATATAATTATCACAAATGCATGATTTTCAATTGTTACATAACAAGTATTTTCTTTCACCAGACTGCTGCCCATTTTGTTTACTCAACTCCTATAAATATATTTCTATGATATGAACATGATAAGGAAACTCCACTTTGTTCATAGATTTGGCACTATCAGTTATCAAATGTAATATGTTATCTTTGCACTTTTCACTCCCCGCCATTGTCTTATGCAAATGATGGGTAGCGGTGTATTATCTAACCACTGGCTTACAAATATTCGGGAACATGGACAAATGATAATACTTCGCTAATTCTAAACTGCACACACCATTCAGAGTAATCCTTTATATTAAATTTAGTAATCAAGAAATTACGTACAAGCAGAGATTCTATTGCGTAGATATGCAAAATTGAAAGAAAACAATGATATTACCTATAGGAGTAATTTATCATCAATGATTTATATTTCCAATTTCATATATTCAGTCAAACATTTTGCAAAGCTTTCCTACCACTTAAATAAAGTGTACCAATTCATTTGTGAATGAGGTAGACCTCATTCTAATAACTCATGTTGACAATTGCGTAATTATGACAGAATATAAACTGCACCTATAATTTGATGAATTATGTATACTCATCAACCTACGATACATCAAAGACATTTGTCATCTTTAACCGACTATCTGTTTATGAAAAGAGTAATGACATATGGATATAACAGCTGGACGCCACAGAAGCGCTGGAGTAATATCGTTTGAGGTATTTCGCTTTGCCATGAAACATAATCTTTCTTAACAGAACTTTTAAGTAAAATCAACATAATATAAATATCCCTACATCAAAGAGACATATCTTGGTAATTAAAACGCTATCAAAGCAAGTAAAAACATCAAACAAAGCACTTAGACCATACTTTTTATGGTCTAGACAAGTTATAGACGATATTTCAACAGACATGTTGACATACAAACACGACGTGTAAGCATGTAGTTTGCGGTTTTTAGAACGAGTATTGTTTTTACGTTAATTCTTAGTGAACTTGACTTAACAAACCTCTCCCTTTACCCAAATGAAACCTTAATTCAAAATATAGATAAAACAAGGATAAACTGTGGACTTTGATGAAGATCATTGTCAATAGATTCAAAAACAAAACAAGAATACCAACGATCATAACGAAACGAAACGAAGCGAACTAAAAATCGATTTCGCGAACATGGTGTTACTACTCTACTTAGTGTTAGCGGAACGAAAATTGATATACATCTAAATTTATTCCATTTGTTCTGCAAAAACAGACGTCAAAACCGATTTCAAAATTAGACCATCCGGTACTGTACTGAGATATCGACACCTGTCAATCTAATCAGAAAACTTCTCTGACGTCACAAGTTCACCAACAAAAGCCGGTATGGTAGAGAGGAATAGCTGTAAGATGTCAAATTACTATTTAACACGGATTTTAAGGAACTGGATTATAGTGAAGACGATTGAAATCTAAGTCCTAGAAAGTATTACAATTGTAGCTTCATTCATATATAATGTCATGTTCGTGTACTCGTACATTTACGTTAGATTTTTAATATAGTCTTTTATATACGCACGTCAATTACGGTTCGCCTTTTATACAAATATAGTATTTTATATACGCGTGTCAATTACGGTTCGCCTTTTATACAAATATAGTATTTTATATACGCGTGTCAATTACGGTTCGCCTTTTATACAAATATAGTATTTTATATACGCACGTCAATTACGGTTCGCCTTTTATACAAATATAGTATTTTATATACGCGTGTCAATTACGGTTCGCCTTTTATACAAATATAGTATTTTATATACGCGTGTCAATTACGGTTCGCCTTTTATACAAATATAGTATTTTATATACGCGTGTCAATTACGGTTCGCCTTTTATACAAATATAGTATTTTATATACGCGTGTCAATTACGGTTCGCCTTTTATACAAGTCGTTAGATTATTTATATAACAACACAAAATACAGTGCTAAATTATTTTGGTTGTGCGTTGTAAGGAGTGGTAAAACAACATGTGTAATATTGAATTGTCTGATCAGGATTTATGAAAAATCATATTATAAATATTCCCCGAATCTGGGTCCGTTTTTAGCAAATGAATTGCCCATATAGTATTTTGAACACAACAGAAACATTACGTAGGTCTTTCTATATTCTATAAACTTTACCAAATGTTTCGAAAAATTGACAAGTTTAATGGAAACGCATGGAAAAGAAGCGTTATCTCCTTGTGTGTTCTGACAATCATACACAACATGTTTTAGCCCCTAGATACGAGCTCCTTACACAACATCTCAGCGTTAAAATAAACGTCGATTGGCAAATCAATTAATCTTTTTAAACATCATTACTTATATCACAATGAAAAGCAAATGGAAACTTTATTTCATCACATGATAGGCCGCATATATGTCGACCGTGATGAACTTGTGACTTTTTGTTTAATGTAATGGTGTCTTTTCATAGTTAATATTGTAAATAATTTCGGGAACATTTTAACGCTCAGCCTTATGGGAGTTTGGTGGCCTGTGTGCCTTTTGTCAGAGTGGTGTGATCAAATGAAGTGTCCTACTGGGTGTCTTCGGCAATATGCTTCAGTGGGGTAGCACTAGATAGTCGCGCCGTCACAAACCAGAGGACATACACGAATATACTGCAGTCTCCCAAAACACACACACTTATAACACGCATCCGACTCGCACAAGGGGAATGAAGGCCGTCCTTAAATTAACATACCTGTTGATAGGACGTTAAAAATACAATACCAAACAACACCTATCTAATACAATTGGATTATGATTAAGTAGGTATTTAAGTCTGTTTTAATGTAAAGGTATTAGTTATTTTGATAACGCCTAACTTGTATAACCATGTGACTAATATACTGCATGGCGGCTCATATTAATACTCGATTACTAACTGTTTAATTCTATCATGCTACGAACATATTCGTGTATAGAAATAGTGAGAATACTTTTCTGAAAAAATACGGAACAAAGACAAACTATCTCTAGCCAAGTGATAATTTTAATTCATTAACGTTAAAAGCTTACATATCGAATACTAAATTAACTGAATACGTTTAAACTTTGACCTTTCCCTTTGTATAAACGTCTTTTGTCTATTCAAAAAATTAACATTATTAAAATTATTTTTGTTAATTTATCCATAAATAACCCAGTATAAAATACATCATTTTGATGTATCAGTTGTTCATTCTGGTACGTTATTGTTGTACTATTGGGTTTCTATCTACTAGGAAATTAAGAGGAGATTGAACAATAGACATCAAACAATAACACCTATATAATTTTCTATTGTGCATCTTTTGTATGAAAAAAAGATAAAAATATCAACGTTAAACTAAATTGGGTACTCAGATTTTACTCATTTAATACTTATAGTATTATAATGAATTTTTCTTTGTTTTCATGGTAAATACTCAAATGTGATTGGTCGAAAAATTCTTTTCATTCTTCTATGAAAGAAATTCCGAGAATGGCGCGAAAAATGTAACGTCACAATACGACAATTGACGTTGCGTATTGATTTGAGAAAAAGAATCCCATTTAAAACCAGTATAATTGTACATAAAACATGTTTTAAATTAGAAAATCATTTTCAAAAATTAATTATAAGCGTTGATGTCAATTATTTTTTAGTTTCATCGGGGTATGAAACAAATTTTGTTTGCAAACTTCTGTAAGAATCCGCGTTGTGGATTCATACAGTTTGCAAACAAAATTTGTTTCATACCCCGATGAAACTAAAAAAAAAATGACATCAATGCTTAAATAGTTCTAATATCATTCTCTTTCATATTCTGATAAACACTGTCCTAGAAAATTACGTAAGGGACGAAATGAACCTGTCAATGACAGTGATAGATATAAGGTTTCTCCGAATGTATACCTTTCAAAACAATTTGAAACTCATACCACAATCCATCATTTTTTAAACATAACGCACGTACTGGTATATAGTACTATCCCACCGCTGGCACCAATTGATCACACGTCATTTAACCAACCTCGTTCATCGAGTGCTTCAATAATTTCATAAGAAAACATTCACCCAATAACCTTTGTCTCAAGAGAGGACTTTTCATGTTGCCAAAATACCTGATCAATAAACTACATGCATTCTGAAATGAAACCTGTAAGTCAGGTTTAATGCCATTCAATGTTCAATTATTCAAAATCAATTGCAACATAAAAATATCAATGACACATTTATTGATACTTCAAGTTTATATTTTATTACCTAATTACATAAAACTTATTCCGGAAAGAAACAGTGACAACTAATGTACGATACGTGATTTGTTGATACGTGGTAAAGCACGATAAGGATTATATATGTTCATGAGTCATACATTCCTAGTAATCAATACACATAACCATGTTCATTGTCATATGAATACACCTAGTAATGAATTGACAGGTCATGGACCTGATAAACTTCAATTATCCTCACATTTTATATTTTGTTATTCATAACTATTTTACTCCCGGAGATTTATTGATCTCCTTTGACACTTGACTTCTAAAGTATAAGTACGATTTGATACCATTCATCTCATATATATGTAATATATATCCACTCTTACTTACCTGGATTGCGGAAATGATCATATTTATTTAGAAAAAATATATATAAGCGGTATCACGTTATGAATAATGAAAAAAAAACGTTAAACAAACAACAAAATATTACAAACTACACCCCTAAATCGTAATTTGTAACTGACAATTCATTAACGACGGTTACCTATGGGCAAAGGAAAATATGTATTGATATCATTTTTGAAAGTTAAATATAGTAGTATATTTTAGGGATGGTAATTATATTCAGACCTGTTTCAATTCCTTCTTCGATTTATTGACAATGTAACATCTATTCAGAACGCCAAATAATGAAATTAATTGGATTGTTGCTATGCTTTTAGTTTTTTTATATAGATTTATTTTTGTATGATACATGTGTAATATCATGCCACACTCTCTTAGAACTACTCATATTCATACCCTATTTGGTATATACACAATGTTATAACATCGAAATTCCAATGATTAGAAATCAGTGCCAGAGGGAAATGCATATTCTATATATTGACGGCAACTTCTAACCATAAATATAACAAATCAAACAAATAAACCAATAGCATGAAGACA
Source organism: Pecten maximus (assembly GCF_902652985.1). Lineage (NCBI taxonomy): Eukaryota > Metazoa > Mollusca > Bivalvia > Pectinida > Pectinidae > Pecten > Pecten maximus. Next base: position 2,654,580 of record NC_047033.1, read on the forward strand.
TTATAAAATGTCCAGTAGTCCAATGAGATGACAATTTGCGCTAACGACTCTTTAGTGCCTTACTGCCCTACAAGATTTTCCACTTTCGTCGTCTTCTACCAACACTGTGTCCCCAAAAGACAAAACAGCAGAATACTAAAATTTATTCGGCATTTACTTTTCTATTACTTATCTATTTATGTCGTATTGAAAGTTTTAATTCACTTTTTTCACATACTTACAAACTTAATCACGTATTCACCGGTGTATATAGTTTTAAATTCAAACCTTTTTGATACTTGTCATTATTCTGCTAGCACATGCTGCATTAGTGTGTAATCCTGGACGTTGCTGATCAATAGCATAATCTGCGCATAAGAGGAGTCAAATGATGTGTATACAGTGACCAAATTACTAAGAGCAACATATTCTCAGCAAAACAGAACATTATAGGATGAGCAATTATCTGAAACTGAACTTTTCAAATGACTATTACTATATACATTAAATCGCTAATAACGTCTTTTCTCTACATGTTCAAAAGTCCTGCTGTAGATGGTGAAACAACGCTGCAGAACTGATGGTCGCCAGATCGAGCGCAACCATAAGGAAGACGCAAGGGCAAGAGCGATGGAAGGAAGAGGTTGTCAGGTCGTCTAGGGCGCCCCATTGGTCCACCAAACTACGGGATAAATGAAGAAGTGAAGAAAGTGGAAACGGCATAGAGTGCATGGTTCATAACATCTTTTTTTTCCGACATTAATGTTAAACACTATTTGCACTAAGCGTCCCTCCTGATAAATAATTAATGAATAAAAAATACTATATATTTATAAATAGGCTGTGTGGGATTTAATATTAGTAACGTACACGCCTTAGCAAGACCTAAGCATGACCATTTGTATACAAGGTTAATGAACATTATTCTAATTACTCGACTAAATTAATAGTGTTAAGTTGGCTTTCATTAATTCTGAAATGTCCTTATACATGTCCATCATCTACCGGTGAGTTTAGTAAAGGGACCAGTCACTGGATTATACCATTAACTCTAGGACACGACCTGTCAGATAATGACGTCATCTCAGGTAGCACGCGGTAGGTACACAGTATTAGCAGCTTTAATTCTGAAAATAACACTAGTGAAAAATATTAATATATGTAGTTAATATTAGTTTTATAGTTTATATCATTTCATATCAATACGGAGTATATTTCATATATGTATATATATATAAAAAACAGATCAACATCGTCATTAGGTTTGACCCGGATGCTAAATAAGTTGTACTGTATATCTTGTTCCCTAAAAAAACACAATGACTTAAACAATGTGTTTTACTAGCCAATATGCTACTACGTTTACTTTAATAATGTATTATACAAATTTGTAGTAATTAAATGTACTTTTTTTTCGCAAATATACTTCTCTAATGTAAGTGGTTTTTTTTTGGGGGGGGGGGGGGGGGCGCTATCAAAAGAGCTGTATTGTTTTGTTTATTAAAATTGCTACTATTTACCTCAAAATGATAAGATAATATTTTATTTGCTTATCATTTGTTTTTTCGTGAATAAATATGCAATGAAGATGCATATGCCTATGGAGTCATAATTGATGGTTCTGAAAAATATTTTAAAATGCACTCTTATACGTCTGAACCAGTTTGCCAAATTTAGATTCAAACCAAATACTGCTATGGTAGTGAATCGTAATCAGGACAGAACACGTAGATACCTAATATTAGTTAGATAAACCATTTAGCTTCTGGGAATACAAATAGACAACCGATTTAAATTATATAAAAATTCATAGACAAGAATATGTAATCGCATGTACACATATGGTCTAAGTAAGATAGATAAAATAACTGTGAAAAACAATATTAGCGAAAGTAGAACATTCATTGATTAATAAATCAAACCCAAACGACAACACGCTAAAATCGTGGATCATATACTCTTCAAATTGTATGTTGTTTGTGATGACGTAAACTCCATTCTAATCTATGGAAAGGAACATGTAAAAAAAGCGAATATAATAAGAAAAAGAAACAGAAAGCAGATCAGTGCTTTTATTAAAAGGTTGAACAAAAAAAGGGCAATTCATTTGATAACGACATTCCAGAGAAAAGAGATGAACTATTCAATCTTGCAAAGTGCATAGAAAATATCTATATGTATATACTAAAACAAATAAATAATCAAAGAGATGTCTAAATTTATAATATATTAATTACAAATAGTAAAGTTAATAAATTTCAGACAGAGTGGCCAAGGGAGCTAGTTCTCAGAAAAGGTGCCAAAAGGAAGAAGGATGTTCATAATGTTTCTTTCAGAGCAACATTATTGAATTGTTGAATAAAATGGTTCCACCACAGAGAAACATGGACCTTGATACGTTTAACAATAAATGGGCACTTATAATATGATATATATTGATTAAAATTTATTTCAAAAAGGGAATACATATTATGTATGATTGTGTGGCCGAATAATCGTTGTTTTGAATTATAGTTTCCTAGTTACAAAATGGAAGCTTCACCCTTACGTCCGACGCCATGCTGCTGGAGTCGCGTTCGCGGAGTTCCGAGTGCTGAGGAGAAAGGATAATAAGAACCAACGTTAAAAAGTCTGAGTCGTAAACAAAACATTGCAACTGTAAACACGAATACATCCAAAGAAGATAGACATTATGTGTTTAACATATAGCCTCTTCAGTTTCATCAACTACGTATATAACGCATTCCTACTTATTTAAGAGCGAGGACCAACCTAAGTGTATCGCATACAATGAGCCATTTAACGTTAAACACTTTTTGTTGGATTGCGTTTATCTATAACCTATATGGGAATGTTTTACAACAACATAGCAAGTCTATCAACTCTCTTTTAAACTATTAGCACACACATGTTTAAATTATCTAAAAGCTGTTGTTCTGTATCAGAAGATTTGTGTAGCTTTAGCAACTTTGTTTTCATTTTAAACTAAACGTGAATGTACTTATATAAAAGTACATTTTTACATTTTTCATTTATTTGGGGTTTTTATGTCCTTTTTCTCTCTCACAATTTTTGCGATGATGTGTTGATAGGCCGTTAAGCATCCATAACTAACTAACTCATCAACGACGCCTGCCATATATTCGCAGTGCTCATCAATGTTCTGTTTATCTAGTTCAGTTAGTTTCACGTTCTGAAAATAAAAATCAGTGTTGGAAAGACAAAATCCTTCTGTCTGCTCTAAAACAAAAGATAGCAATAGCTTATAAATTAATGTATAAATCGTGAATGTCTTCATGCTTTAAACAATCGATAATCAGCAATCGCAAAAAAAAATAAAAAATTTGCATAGCTGGAATTCCGTCTGCTCTTCAAATACTGTCACATTAAATTTTTGCACGCCAATATATATGTTTCTATTTTTTGTTAAGTGAACATTAACATGCCGTCACACATACTTTTTTTTCTAAAAGGCACTACTGTTAATAAAGCAATATCTGTCAAAATGGGTGTGGGTGTATATATGACAGACCACAAATGGCAGCGAATATGTGCGACAGTTGTATTGCATCATGTTATGAAAAGCAAAGCTGTCATCTATACGACATCAGATTGGTGTCAGTAATTTAACCACTCAAATTGAATATGTCACTTATGTTGTAACCGAAACAATTGGCGTTCCTATATATCCAACTAAAATCATGATTAGCATGTAAACAACAGTTTAGGTTTTGACAGGTCGTGCAAATTAGATGTAAAAGAGTAAAGAATAAATGAACCAGTATTCTTTTGAAGACCATAACTGTTGAAAAATATATATAAATGAATATTAATAGAAAACAAAAAGAGATTTTTGTCACCTAAACTAGGGCACATATTACATGATCATTTCAATATGTGCTAGGGTAATGTAAACACTAAATTTAAAATTGAAGGGCAAACAGTTTAGTCTTCGATACTTTTGAGTAGTCCAATGGCTTTCAGAAATCGTGGATGAAGCTACAGACCAGGTTCTTCCTTAACACGTGATATTATCATTCATGTACGTTTAAATCTAGTTACTCTCGGATATGTTTTCCGCGCGATTAACTAACTCACTGGTTTCGTCCATCGGTATACAACTCGTCTCCAATGTCTACTGCTTGTGTATTTTGTATATCGATTATGCTGCAATCAACTCGTTTACAATATGTTTCACTGATATGTACTAGTTAACATAAAATATTTTGAATTGCTTTATTGTTTTTACGCATCATTGTGATGGCCAAGAAAGCTTTACTAATCAGAGCGTCCGTCTAAAATTTTAAGGTCCCAGATTTAAGTGTCGGTCTGGTCGCTGCATATGTCCTCTTCAATTAATTCTAGTGGCCTTCTAAATAGACCTACAGTGTGCTTCGTTTTGGCCCAGCTAACTCCGAATTTATTTTGAATGACTCCAATTCCTTGCACTACCCTACAGATAGAGCGTAAGAATTGTACCTACTGTCCCATTGCATTATCGTAAAAGGCGGCTTTTGGGATATTATCTTTTTTTTACTTTTTTTTCTAAACAACTTACTTCTTCTTAATGTCTCCTCAGGTGAAAGTTCGCTCCTGTGAAGAAGGCTTTGGGTTCTTTCCTACTAAAGCCTCTAAAAATAATAACTCTTGCTAAACGTTCACCATATTAGGAATGGGACGACTGATTCGCCCGTTGTCATTAAACGGTGACCGGATGGAGTATCCTGTTAGGTGTCTTCGACAATATGCTTCAGTAAGGTAGCACTATAAAGAGTTTTGCGCCATCATAAGGCGGCAAACATGGCCAGAACAGATGTCCAAAATGATCTTTTTTGGTATTTGGTATATGTATGTCTTTTATATGTACAACGTATTAGCACAATATATCGTATGTACGAATACGGGGGTATGTTTCTGAAATGCCGTGGTTACCAAGTGTAAACATAAGATTTGCTTTTTTTCTCATTATATTCTGTACCTGCATTAAAATATCATTACATTTCGGTAACTAAATTATCAATCTAATTAAAATTAGACTTGTAATTTTCGCTCCCCTATGATACACTGCAATACATATATTGCAGTGTAACGTAGAGTATCGTAGAGGAGTGGAAATCACAAGTCTAATTTCAATTAGATTGATAAATTATCATCGTAGGTTGTTACTTTAATGTAAATATACTTTGATGCAGATACGGAAAATAATAATGATAAAAACACTTCAATGCGAAATAAATACACAATCATATTATTCATTATAAAAGAAATACAGCAATCCGATTTGAATGTCTTATCATTGAAACTGGTTTGGCCATGTTAGTTGTTCATTAAGAATACTTATTATAAAGGAAATTGAGGATTATCAATGTTAAATGTATTGGATCATCACATATCATTGACGGTCTCCGTGGAGATAAAATTTGCACTTGTTTGATAGATTTTGAGTTAATTACTGTTTTGATTTAATGAAGGTATTCTCTGTTGTATTTGATATTGTTGGTAATGTTACAGTGCATGAAATTATATGTATCTACCCTCGTTATATCGCCACATTTCGTCCGTGTCAATTATGGCGGTATAACGAGGGTGGCGTTAGGATCGAATCATGAAAAATACACAATGTACATTGTAGGTTAAATGTTTCGATGCAATGAATTTTAATAAAAGAATATTAAAACAGTTTATGAATAAATGACCAAGGAAATGAAATAATACAAAGACTGGTAAACATCTTATATATGGAAACCAGGAATTAAATATATACATATCTGATTTAATACCATTATGCACATTAAGAAAGCCTTGATGAAATGTAAAGAACATTCATTTTATTTCCTCCAGAGAAGATAACAGGTTCAATGCTTGTTGACCTATGTCTATATCAGAATCTCCTGTTGCATAAAATTATATAGTGAAACATTTTGATATTCTATACAAGACATCATAAGACATACAAATGTACATAACTGACACCTATTTCGTGTTTCATTGTATTTCATTTTAAATGCCATCTAGACACGACACTGGGTCAATCTTTACGTAATTAGTAAATTGTAAATCATAACTAATTAGCAAACCATCAAATTAGTACTTTTTTTTTTAATCTTCAAATACCGTTATATTATAAAAATGGGTTAGCTCGCTATCATAACATTTATCATATTCTGAAGATGGTCATTTCAGAATATATCAGAATACAAAATATCACCATTTAAATACAGATGTTTAACAGGGTTATAGATGTCCCCTCATCGTGATAAATCTCCAATATTACCATAACGTTTTAAGAGAGAAACATTATGTAATCATGCTCATTAGAGGTGCCATATCCTAAAAAAAGAAGGAAGTCATTATAAAAAAATGTTCAACAAGTTAAGAATAGCCCTGCATGTATTTACGAAACTATTAACATTTACATTTATGCTTCTGGTATGAAATTAAGATAAAAAGGAGATTTATTGTATCTTATTCTTTTTAAGGCGGCTACTGCAAAAATCGGTCGAAAAGGCCCAACAAGGTGTGTGTTTAACTGGATAACTCCTGACAAGCGGTTGAAATTAAAACATGTTACAGCTCAAAGAATGGTAAAAAACACAAGATATTAAAATCGTTTGATACAAATTGGGAGCACGATACAACGAAAACAAATTTGAATTTGACTGCATTATACATGCAGGTGTTCTGTCCTACTGGGACTCGTCAGTGATGTACGGGGCCTAAAGTGGTGATACCAAATGCGACGACAAAAGGAACTGAAATAGGCCAAATGAAATGTCATAATCAGTATAACAAAACACTATCACTGGTTATTGGGCACTATAGATAGTAGATACTGAACATTGAGCAAGAAGATAGCAAATAAATAACTTTTCTTTTACGACCGAAAACATGAATACAAAAATCAAGTATCCTAGAATCAAACTGGTATCTAAGTAATTGCACACTTCTAGCTAAATATTTGTAAATACATATGATTTATTAGTATTACTAGAATCATGACTTTGTATAGATTTGTTTTAAAATCTGCGAAACAGTATTGATTCATTATTGAAGAATTTAATATCAGGATACCATATATTATTCAGTAAGCTCAGATCTCATTGGGATTTTATTTAGTTCCTTGTACGATATGAAGTTAAACGTGTTCAATGTGAGAAGATGCTTGATAATTTGGCAAAATGGTTCACACATTGAAAACATGACATCATCTTACCTAGATGAACTTAGAAGGTGACGTCGATGACGCTTGTGATTTCGGAACGCATGGTTTAATTTCGTTTGCATTTTTCATGAATCGCCATGAAAAGCTATCTATTTAATAATTCTAACTCATTTTATCTTTTTTTTTCACCTTGCCATATTTACTCCTCCACAAACATCAAAGAGATAGGATTTTTCACCTTGCCATATTTACTCCTCCACAAACATAAAAGAGATAAAATCAATCAAATCGTAGAAGGAAACTAGATTTTCTCAATGAGATCCTGGTGTCAACAATAAATAGTTACAAGGTTTTTATCTACCAGAATAATCTATTACCAGTATTCGTAGTTCTGTAAGCAATCGACATTTATTATCTATCCTTTCAGATCATTAAAAACTTCTTTGATGCAGTAAACCTCTGAAGCAAACATAACCAATGTGACTTTGATTCTAATAAACACACTCTACATACTCTAGTGACAAACAAGTTATCAAATATATATATTTAACATAAGGCATGATAACATGGATGTATATAATCAATTGTAAAGCAAGTTTTATTCTATTTCGTAAAAATATGTTAATCTGATATTGCAAAACGTGCGACGTTAAAGATGGATTCTGGCACATTTCCATTTCCAGATCTTGCTTATAATTTATGGATAGGAAACTCTTGCGAATTATATCAGGGGGGGGGGGGGGGGGGGGGGGGGGACATGTTAACGAAAAAACATTATAAGAACTATGGCTCTAATCATGACTTAAGAGACGTCACTCTATTCGAAGGCCATTTCAAGGTCACCAAAAAAGGTATAGAAATTTAACATTTGCTATTTTAGTTGATGTTATAGCAAGCGTATAGTTATAAAGCTATGGAAATTATACTAATTACCTCAATAGAAGAGGTTGGCAGTGGTGAGGTTGATTAATGCGATCAATTTTATTAAGACAAGTTTACGCTCAAGTTCGGAATAGAGATAAATGTTATAAAATCTCAGGACACAAAACTAGAATATCACAAACGACAAATTATTTGTCAAATCCCAGGTCCCAGTTATTCCTGTGTTTTTGTCAAATGTATTGTAACTCACCATAGCCTATATATTTTAATCAATTGGCAGAATTTGGTTCCATTGCCATTTAAATGACAGGTCACGGAACTACAAACCCCGTGCTTCACAAATAAATAGACGTTACGGCTGTATCAGTGTTACAACTTGTTGCAACAGGACCCTGGAATTTCCTTTCGATTGACTGAAGCTGAGGAACCGGAACCATATCAGAAAGAGAAACATCTTTATTTCAAATTGAGAATCAGCTCCTGGATTTTAGGAAGGTATTACGGCGGCCAGAGTTCCTGGTGACTAACAAAGTATGCATGTTATTGTGAAGTCTGTGTCCTGTTGTCTACACAGGGATTTACACCTATAGAATGTACGTCAACATCCTGTTTACTGTTTAACCACCACGGGAGGGCTCAAGGGGTTGTTTGGGGATTTTTACTAACATGCAATCAGTCAAAAATCACAAAACTAAAAATCCAGTATAGATACATATTCTGAAACTTTATAAACCGATAGCTAAGTTCATGTTTATACACCATACACAAAATGTCATGTTTTATAATTTTTTGGAAGTCACTGGATTTGTTTAGTGTTGCGACTACCTGGTATAATACATTACGAATAATGCTAAATCCGAGCCTCTGTGGGCAAAGCTGCTCTCTGAAAACTCCGGTTGAGATTAATAGCAACACCTGCAAATTCCAGCAGTACGGGACAATACAGAATTAGCAATATATGTTGTGGCTGCGTTGGAGATTTGGCCTAATTCCGAACGACAACACGTCGTTCAATAAGAATTATTCATTGTATGTTGTCGACACATACTGAATGTGCCTATCTGACGACAGACAATACATTTTGTGACAGTTTTATCATGTTTAACATTGGGTGTACAAAACAACCATCGACAGAAAAGACTCAATTGAATACACATTATGTAAATATTTCTTTTTACATGCAGCTGTGACATTTAACTTCAAAGATAAATGTATATCTAGTCATATTAGATTTGCATTCGTTGCCACACACAGTCTGTAATTAATCTTAACATCTAAATTCATGCCTGTTTGTAAAAAGATAAAGCTTATTCATACAGGCTGATCATTCCTAACATATCATACATATTTCTATAAAAATGGCACCTATGTAGACACTGAATTATGGAATACGAGCATACCAAACCCCTCCTAAAACATCAACCGTGGCAGAAAGTAGGCGGTCGAGATCCGGTTTCATAGCGTCAGGAAATTATTCAACTAAAAATTTTCCATCTGACCAAAAAAGCACAACACAGTTTATGGAAATTTCCTCAAGGATTTTCTTTTAAATCCCAATATTGCTTTCCGGTTGAAAATTTTAAGTTAATGAAGTTCCTCAAGTTAAGGAACGTTGAGAAAAGACGGGACAGGAATCGTTTTAACGTGCATACGAAATAGCTCTCTCTGTTATCGTTGTTTTTATGAATGAGAAATTCTTCGTATTCTTTGAAGCCCCTTTGTTTTCATATTTTTGTATTGAATAAGCTAGATTCATTGGCATTCTTTTGAGCTTCTTGAAAATGGCCTTCTGGTTAATGACATCTTTTAAAATAGGCGTCACACTCTAGTATATCATGGTCGAAAAGTCCAGGAAGCAAAATAGTTTGGTTTGTTTTGTATTATTTACCGCTATGTTAACAAGTCATGGTCATTTACACGTCATGGTCATTTACAGGTCATGGCCATTTACAGGTCATGGTCATTTACAGGTCATGGCCATTTACAGGTCATGGTCATTTACAGGTCATGGCCATTTAAAGGTCATGGTCATTTACAGGTCATGGCCATTTACAGGTCATGGTCATTTACAGGTCATGGTCATTTACAGGTCATGGCCATTTACAGGTCATGGCCATTTAAAGGTCATGGTCATTTACAGGTCATGGCCATTTACAGACGGTCTCTTGTTTGAACCGAGCTGCATGCGTGAGGTGTGTGTTTTGAGAGACTGTCGTACATGTATGTCGATATTTGTGATAGCGCGCAACGAAGGAATAGACTCTTTATATGACTTAGTGAAGGCAGCATGAAGCAATTGTTCTTAAATAACTGAACAAGTCTTGATCAAAAGATACCAAATAATACTGCAACTTTTGTATTATGTATCCCATAACGCATGTCTATGTAGAAAATTTGTTTCTGACTTAAGCATTTAGTCATGCATTAATCATGGCTATTTATGAAACTGCTAGGAAAATATCCTCAGATTGACTTTGAATGTTTTGCGGTTTTTTCTCAAGTCAAGGAAAACAATTAGACAGAGAAATGATATGTAGGCTTTGTTTTAATGACTACTGCAATGATGCACAAAAATATGAAATGACATTTTTTAATTTCTGATTGTTGACGTACTAATAATTGCAGTAACATTGTGTCATTTCCTGCTTAACACTCACCTCCTTCTCGTGAAAATATGGGTTATAACGAAACAATATCAACACCATAACTACACACATCAACCCCAAAATAAACACCATTTCTATACGCAAAATGGCTTCATATTCATGAGATTTTTATTCATGCATTTTTTTTTCAGATTCAGCAACATATTTCTTTTCAAAATTACCAAAGTACGTAAATTAATGATCAACATCTGACTTGCCTTTTCAGTCTGATAATCTAGCGTCTCATTTATTCTTCAGCACTTAACGTTTTGTATATCAAATGATAAAAAGACAATATTTTTTGCCTTAAATATTGCTAATATTTTCATAAAACCCAAAGACCTAACTAAATATAAAGTACCGAAAGTGAAAGTAGGATTAATGTTGAGAAATTAATTACTCTACTGATAATTACTGATAAAGATAACTTTACCCAGACACCACAAAAATATATGTTCGGTTGATAACATCCCAATATTACTACAACAGGCTTGGGGAAATATCTTCCAATTTAAACAATATGAATGAGACAATGATGATTGATTTTCAGACCTATTGTCCAGACAATCTATTGTTGAATGTTGAACCAAATGACATTTTTGTATTCATGAATAATACTGTCGAACCTGTTATCTCAAAGTCAGCTGGATAGGGAAAAACTTATCCGGTGTTTTTGAGTATATTTTATATTTCACTGCTGGAACTTAAATTTTTATTTCGAGTTAAGCAGGGTCGATGAGTTTAAATAGTTTGAGATAACAAAATTTAACAAACTAAAAATTATGATGATATTAGCAGCATTCTTCATAATTCCCATTTCCAAAGCAATAACCAGAAAAAAAGTAAGTTCAATAGATAATTCCAAAAAAATTATCGTTTAAAAAAAAATAAACATATTTTTTGGGTGTCAATATATATTGTCTTCAATTAAGAAGCTTTCAGACGACAAAGCAATGATAGAGCATAAAGATTTGGATGAATTATACAGACTATAATACTAATAGGCTACACCAGAGTAACATAAAAACAAACAAGTAGCATTAGCACTTAACCAATCTCTAAACATTTACTTGTTTCGGTTACAGACTTGGCACTGGTTTCGTAAATGTTAAGATTTGTATTGTATCATATTAGCAATGCTATTATCTTTATCGTTGTGACATTTGAAGATGAGGCAGTCTAATGGGAATCTAAGAAGCATCAACGCTTGAAAGCACGGCTAAACAAGCGTGCTTTCAAATGTTATGGGATCCCCTTTTCTTTGCATAGAAGCCAGGTACAAAATGCAAATCCTGTTTTCACCGATTTTTAAATTAGATGTTAAATGTATTCCAAAATTCTGCTATCACGAACTGATTCTAACCAAGTTTATTCAGTTGTGTGGTGTGGTGTGGAGACAATCCACTAAAAACCCGCTATTTAATTCCACTATATGATACATTCCAGACTTTGACTGAACAGAGATCATTCCACTCTTAAGCTCTACATTCTAGCATTTTGTGGTGACACTTGTGCACAACATGGAGTGCTTTTCTAACGAGTTGTAAGCGAGTGATTCTGTGGCGTGTAGTGCGTGAGTGATTTTATGACGAATTGTGAGGGATTAATTTGTGACGAGTTGTAAGTGATTTTGGAATCGATTTGCTTCATCAGTTTCATCATTTGAATATAATATTCTATTTCTATCTAAAAAAGCACTTTTTGCTGCATGACTTTGGAAGTAATCTCTATACATCTGTGAGAAGCAGCATATATATGTAAATCTAAGAGATCAATGACAAATACCCCAAAATGTTCTATATAGCCTCAGAATAAACTATAACTAATAAAGTATAAGCCAAGACAAGACACATTAGAATAACTGTAGCCTAATCTTCCTCTTTTATAGTGTAGTAGGACGAGTCGGAGCTCCGTGGTGACGTAGTGTATCTACATGTGTGTTCTGGTGTATTTGCCATTGTTTTATTTCCAAAATGACCTGGCTTTCATGCAAAGGAAACACAGCCTTGAACAAATATATACATAACATAACTCGGCTTTATGTTGCTATTATAATGAAAATCACAGCTCTTTAATGCATAGGCGCCCTTTATGTATATAATATTCTAAATGTAGTATATGATGAAATGTCTATGAGTATAAATTATATGGACATCAAAGTTTAGCTTAGTAAGCTCGTAACTGAAAGAGGTGGCAAGATGTTCTTTGAATCAATTCTAATGGAACGTCCAAAGAATTTTGTCATTGATAATTCTTCATGAAACAAACAAGACTGCTCGTGACAAATCTTTCCACAGGGGCCTCTTATCTTCAACCTGATTTCTGAAACTAGGTACATATTACTGTATATCACTAAATTTTCACGAGAACATATTTCCATGGTGACTCTCGAATTCAAATATGTAAGAATTACTAACCAATGAAATCACCTCATTGTTACAAAGACATCTTAAACCACCTTCCTCCATGAAAATATCAACACATACAATAATGAGAAAACCAGGAACCACTTGTATCATAACACAACAAATCGAACACAAATTCAATTAAATCATATCATTAAGGATGATATTATAGACATACACTGCAGCTATGACATATTGGTCCTCATATGAAGTTAAGTGTATCAAATGATGGGAGAAATTTAAATATAACATATAAGCAATAACAAATAACGAAAACCGTGACACCAATAATAATAGCATGCATGGTATTTAAGTACACAATTCCATTCAGAATCTCAATTCTAATAATCACTCATTGTCAAATATCCAGTATGCCTAAAATGACCCGATACAACCTCAGACTGTCTTGCATAGAACATTTTATGAAAAAGGGAAATTAATTAGCCATCATATGATCAAACTTACTTAGGATATGCAGATCCTTGAGGCTAATGTTTTCTTTTGAATTTTTTTTTTTTTTTTTTTTTCTCAAAATTTGCTTTCAAAACTATATACAGTCAAACCTGCTCTAACGGCCACCTTGAATAAGCGGCCACCTCTATTAAGCGGCCAGGCTGTGGTCCGCCCGATGGAAAACACTATATAATGAACCTTAAATAAGCGGCCACCTGTCTTACGGGGCCAACGGCCACAGAAATCTGGCCCGAGTCGTTGCAACGCCCTGTATTAAGCAGCCATTTTGTCCAGAAGTTGACATCCATGATAATCACATGACCAGTTATTTTTATCAAATTCATCAAAACTTTTATCTTTAGTTTTCATTTTAAAATACACTGTACATGGTATATTGTTATCAATATCAATAAGTGCATTATAATATGATAAATTCAAGAAACTGTTGAAAAGAGAATTGGGTAACAGGCCGTTTCTGGCCAACCTGGTTTACGCAGCCACCTGTCTTAAACAGCCAATATCTGTCGGTCCTTTGGGTGGCCGCTTAATACAGGTTTGACTGTATATATCAACGAATATTTCACTTAGAAGAAACTAGATAAAATATATAATTTACATCAGGAAACTTAAGTTACAGGGGAAAGACACTACAAAGTAGGAATCTGAAACCTCTACCAGGATGCAAGGGATTTTTCCCACATAACAACTTCATAATCAAACAATCTCTTTGGACAAATGATATCCTTCTGGTTCTAACGCTTCAAACTGTTGTCAATCTTATTAATTTTTTTCTCATTTGCCAAACATTGTTCTGATGTAGTTTCTTATTGGTATTAACAAGTTGTGCTACATATATACTGAGCAATATAACGTATTTTAAACATATTTGAGGACTAGGGGTATCATTGGCGGAGGAAAAGTGGTCGGTAATATATATAGAAATATTTACATGCAATAATATCTTCATCATAATACAATCAGTAACAATTGATTTGTGGAACAACTTATTAAAAATTCAGTCGACTAGATTTGTGGTTAAACAAGCGTTCATTCTTACCATTCAATAAACACGCGTATCCATATACATTAATAGTAAATATGAACTATATCCTAAACATACTTATCTTATAGAAAACGTCACACAATATAAACTAAAGACTTAATACAACTCAATGTGCTTATTAATAGACAATGGCTTACTACCATTTTATTCACAATAAACTGTTGTTGAAATATTTAGGGTTATTCAAGTAAAATATCTACTCCATCCTAGGACTCTTGTTGTTGCTAGGGGTACCTACTATAGAATTTCATTGGATAATTTCTTTTATCTATAGAATTTAATTGGATAATTTCTTTTATCTATAGAATTTCATTGGATAATTTCTTTTATCTATAGAATTTCATTGAATAATTTCTTTTTTTTCTATAGAATTTCATTGGATAATTTCTTTTATCTATAGAATTTCATTGGATAATTTCTTTTATCTATAGAATTTCATTGGATAATTTCTTTTACAAGTAAAACAAGTAAGAGGTAGGAAACCCAACTAGCTATGGACAGAAGCGATTCATTCTGGAGTCCTGGGGTCATGTAGATCTTTTAATGGAACAGCCCTTATATATATAAGCTCAAATATCCCCGTTATTCAGCTTGGCAACAAAATGTATATTTCAAAATACTTTACACTTCAACCTGTCTCTTTACAAGTAAACTAAGTTTCTATTTTTCAATTAATTACAATTTTTATCCTAAGCATCATTTAAAAAAAAAAGTAATTCTGTTATAGACACAAGTGAAAACAAGAGGAATACGATATATCTATAGAAGAGAATGTGTTCTTCCAATGCAGTGATTAATTTGTGTCCACACTCTTACATTTACGCATTGCCTATACCTATATCACAGCTACTTCTTACAAAAATTCTATCTTCCTTTTTGTAAAGCCTCCAATCAACTTTTTACTATCAGACAATTTATCATTGAATGCTCAAACTTTTAATGGACTGCTTATCATTTTCAACATTCCGTCTAATAATTTATTTGATACAATTTTTTCTACCATTTCACTGGTAATATTTGTCAATATTGAGGTTTGCATTCAATAACAATAACTGAAACATATTTCGGTACATATGTGTGAAGAGGAAAACAAATTTTCAGTAATAAGTCCAAGATAAAACTTCCAATGTTGGAGCTAAACAGATTTATTCATGTGTGTGAAATAGGTGTCGTTCATCCCTTCATTCTATGGGACGAAGGGTGAATGCTTAATCTGTTCCTGGTAAAATGATTGTCAAGTTACTTGAAAATTAAAATGTATACTTAGGAACACATACATATATACATGTAGATAATTAATGTAAGTAGTACATTCTAATTCTGAATTTACACCAAGAGGCCTAATGGGCCTGTACCATTCACCCAATCTGCAATTTATGAATTTAATGTGAATTTCAAAGCTGATTTAGATATTTCCTTTGGGCAAGTGAATTTTTTTTTAAAGTGACAAAAAGATCAGCCTTCAGTGGTATCAATCTCTACATCAAATCCAGAAATGAAAAAAATGCCACAATTTAACTCGTTATAAAATATCACTGTATACAGTCCTGCATGGTTTAAAATCTGCTTTAATTAATTCAACAACATTCCAAAAACGAATGTTTGTAGGTTTTTTTTTTTAAGAAAGTCTAGAACACTATATCTAGTTCTATTATGAATCACAATATACTACATTAATCTAAGATATTAACAGTGGGAACCCAAAACGTGAATGATTTCTACAGGAAAAGCATGAGCCTAGAACACAAATATCCCAAGTCCCAAAAATCACTGGTACTGTCTTAAAACTGAAACATTACCAGATAATATAAGCACTATTATAGTATATCATTTAAAACAGCAACATCTTTTTAACTTCATTTCATTTGAACCCTAGTAAAAAAGCTGTATGTTCATATAGCACTATCTAACTGGATTCAAGTTAAAAAAAAAACACCAATTTACATACCCCTTGACTAGATTCTCTGAGCTTGATATTTGAAAAATAGCATAATAGGACGCAAATGAAATTTTTTATCATCTATAGACTATAAGTCAAATATTTTTTTTGTTTTTCATCAAACAGCAGTTTAAGTCACATATAATGTACAAATCAATATTAACCCTCAACTAACGCAGTAAAGAGCAAAGCAAATTATCCAACTTCAGACACATGTACTGATTTAAGATGTAAAATATAACTGTCAGGTTTTAAATATAACTGTCAGGTATTGTACCATAATAAGGTCCTAGATATATAAACTGTGAACTCCTATAATGCAGTTGTTTAACAATGTTACAATATTTCAAACAATGATAATGCTAAGTCCAACGTAAAAAACACCCCAAAATTAAGATTCAGCAATGAGGAAACTTATCACTTACGCTTACAGTTTTCTCGTATTTATTGAGTCTTGAAATAATCTTTGATTATAGGGTTAATAAATAATGTAATGAAGGTCTCTCACAGAAAAACTTAAAAATATGAACAAATTAGTAATAGTTTTTAGAAATATTAATATTGTATAAAGTATCTCAAAGCACTATCAATTGATAAATTTGGATTACAATCACTTTTTCCTCAAGAATTGTTTTGTTTCACCATTACAACAATTACAACTTAAGTACTTGCCTGTCAATAAACTTCAAATTTTGACAAAACTATTCTCCAAAATTCATGTGAAATGAAAAAATAAAATTATTTCTTTGTTGTAATAAATAAATGATTTTTCCAAGAGTTACAACAAAAAAAACAAAAAAAATACTTCTTTCCTATAATTTTAAATTCTTTAATACTAGAACATGTGTTGCTCATGGCAGTGAAGAGTGTATTAAGTAGTTGTAGTTTTTCTCAATAATGTAGTTATATTAAAAGTATGTATATATGTATATGTAAGTATATATATATTATCTGCAAAACAACAATATAATTATGAAAAAGAGATGCAAATTTAAATCCATTCCACCTTATATACATGTACAGTGCATATATAGTGTTTTCCATGTAACATCATCCACTAATTGAAACAATCATGTTAATATTGATATTTTAAAAACATATTTTTCAAATTATCTCCTAATGTAACAATCGATTTGTATTATTGTTCATTCCATACAGTGCTATCTCACAAAAAATAAAGAAATGCCCTCTCTACCATGAATGTAAGGTGACTTTGCAGTTACTTTACATCAGATTGTTTTTGTTATTGCGCCATAACATGCAAACAAAGACTTCAAATTTTATTTATAATTTACTATATCTTGTATACAACAAACATTTCACACTGACTTCGAAAAATTTCCTTCAGGAATCATTACGTAGCTCTTATAATTATAAGCCAATCAAAAACGTAACGTAACAAACAAGGACACAATTAAGGTAAGTTAGCAGGAAAAAACATAATTATACAACTGATTGTTATAACAGGACATGGCTCCTCATAATATCATGTTCAATTGGCAGGTGCCCATGTACTGCCCCACATATCACATGCTACATGTCTGAAATTTTTCTTACAAGTTGAACAGTGGTGAATTTTCTCATTACATACACAAAGCTCTCCCTTTTTTACAAGTTAATCTGAAGCCTGAAGTTTCCCTTATCATCAGTCTGATTTTTTTCTTTTTTTTTACATTTTAAAAGTAAGATATTAGTGATTTTGTCATGTAATGTTTGTCTGGTTTCATTTTCCTGGAATTTTCTTGCAATAGGTGAAAATTTTACATTTTTCATACAAGTAAGTTTCTCCTCTTAAAAAATTAGATTGCTATAAAATATTTGATTATATTTGAATATACACCTTCACACTCATATTTTGTAGTAGACAGAAACGTTATTGTCTTGTAGTGATACAAACCATTTCTTTAACCAATGTTTTCTGACAACTCTCTTGTGTATATAAGATTATGTAGGTTTGTATAATTTCAGTTAACTGCATGGACCGTAACAATAATAAACTAATTTCAAAAGTTTTGAACAGCAGATTGCACCAATATAACCGTGTTTTGCAGATAGAAAACTAGGAGGTAGGTTATGCACTGTATGTAACTGCAATAATGCATTATCAGAACATGGTTAAGAAATAAAAATTTACTTTTAATAGGTCACCCATGCAGTGTACGTTACTGCAACAATGCATTATCAGAACATGGTTAAGAAATAAAAATTTACTTTTAATAGGTCACCCATGCAGTGTACGTTACTGCAACAATGCATTATCAGAACATGGTAAAGAAATAAAAACTAAATTTTAACAGGTCATCTTTAACATTATAACACTGAAAATTGGAGGGCAGATGCACTAACTTCATAAAATAAAACTCAATGGGAGAGACTTAGAACAATTTAACCCGTATATAAATTAAACTAAGTGAAACTAAACATAACAACGGTGCAAGGGAGGCTACTCTCTAAATATATAAGAAGACTTTGTCAAACCTGCCTTTTAATTAGTGACCACTTGAATTAAGCGACTACCTCTCATATGTGACCTTAATTTTCCCTTCCAATGCTATTTACTATATTTGTAATCTGATCCTGGATTAAGAGACCACCTGTCACATGCGACATTTTTATTACCTCCCTGTCCAGTCACATACGACCGGTTTGACTGTACTTTCAAACGCTAGGTCTAATAGTAAGGAAAAGTGCTTAATATGGCTGGATTATTTTGTTAAAGAATAACTACAGTAATATTTATGTCTTATTTTCCAAGTAAACATCAATATTAGAGACTTCGAAAAACAGTAATTTGAAGTCTTCAACACAAATAATTACTTTAATTTAACCGGATACATTTTTTTCTCATTCATAGTACATACTATTGTAGAATTAAGAGAGATGGATTTTAAAGGTGAAATACATATATCTGCTTTGATTTCTCATAAACAAATGAAATGATACTATATCGATTTTGAAAAACATTCTTCAAAACATTATAAAACCTCAACATTTACAGATTTTTTTGAGAAACTAAAAGTCAGATTATATTTCAAAGATATTCTAAATGTTGAAACAGCAGGCAATTCACAATTGCTATTGGTCACCTTGCATATAAGCCTTCTTACACTGGAACTATGAGTATTCTATGGCAATTTTCATAACAACAGACATTTCAACCTGTTACCCCTGGATAATAGTAATGGACTATATCACAGGTGATCTACCCTTGGATAAAAGTAATGGACCCTGCCATGGACGATACAGAAGTTAAGTCACAGTCACCTACAAGGGTCAGAGAAAAAGGTGACAGACATTACATGGACAGCAAAAAGTGTCCTTCCTAAGAGACTCCTAAAAGACAATGGCAAAATCTTTTGAAAAATAAGCAATATAATCTTTTGAAAATGTGGTACTCAAATAACTCTTAAGTATCAAGCCATAATTAGCCTTGGTCAGATTATCAGTTAGTGTGATCATTTAAATTCTAGCATCCACAGGTTCAGTATTTTCGTAAAGTATATTCAACTAAATTAGCATCAAAGAA
Organism: Pecten maximus; assembly: GCF_902652985.1. Lineage (NCBI taxonomy): Eukaryota > Metazoa > Mollusca > Bivalvia > Pectinida > Pectinidae > Pecten > Pecten maximus. The sequence goes on from NC_047033.1 coordinate 2,674,634, forward strand.
ACCAAACTAATAAACAAACAAAAAAATAAAACATTTGTGACTCTCTTCTACATTGCAACCATATCATTGTGCACAAAATCTTAGTAAGTAATTAATACATAAACGAAGATGAACAACAAACAAAAATTATCCATTTAAAGTGATGAAAATATGGATGATGAATTGACAAAAAATGTTCATCAAACAGTTAACAGATAATACCATCTCCTTAAATCACAAAAAAAACTTTTAATGACTTTCAGCAAAAATATATATTTTTATTTTTATCGAGAAATAAAATATATAATATATAACAATCACATAATAAATCGACATCCGTATTAAGTACTTGTATCAACTTATAATCCCTACACAGAACACACCATGAAAAATGACAGGGTGAGGCCAAAATTGCTCCGAATCTAATGACAATCGTGAAAGGTCATGCTGATAAAGCTTCGACCCAAATGAAAATAATGAAAAATATTCATTCAAAATTAGATACACATCTCATCCAGTTAAACTTTCCATTAATGGGCTATGGAACATTTTTTAAAAAAATTAGTGGAATGTTTCAGAAACATTCATTCAGTTTTCACGAAAAAAAGAAAAAAATACATTAATTATTTTATTAAAAATTCATGTGATTAATATCCAAGTTTTGGAATAATTAGTATCAGTTCAGTTATTTTATAAAAACATCCAATATTTTTTTTTTTAAGGAAATGAAAATGGGCTTTTCCTTTTACATATATGAAACATATTCATTCTTGAAGTCAAAGAAACAAACAATTTTCAGTAAGAGTTGTATATAACCTTATCTTTTATGTCATGTGATTCACTTAACAGAACACTGGTTATCTTATCCCAGTGTCTGAATTAATACTAAGGTACTCTCTCCCTGTCACACTATACCACAGAGGACTCCGGTTTGCTTTGCGTAGGTGATCTGGTACTACTAGATTCTTGTTGACTGCTGTTTCTCTGGTTGCCATCTCTTTGACTCCCAGGGGAGTTCCTAGGCCCCGCTGGGCCATCTTTACGCGGACTCCTAGGCCTCCCTGAACCACGACCTCTAGGACTACCTCTGCTGCCACGCCCCCCTGAATACAACTGACGACCTATAGTGACCGTGTTGTCTCCTCCTTTTTGACCCCTATTACTGTTGTAATATTCATTTGGTCGACGACCTCCTTCTCCGTTATAGCCCCCTCTGGAGCCTCCCTCATTATAGTAACCCCCTCGGGAGCCTCCTTCACCGCTGTAACCACCTCTTTGTCCATCACGACGAGGCCGAGACCGACGATTCCTGCGTTGGTCATCTGCATAATACCAATTTACAAAATTCCTCTCAAAAATAACAAAGTATGTATTTTCTTTCTTGCTATTAATATTTGAAAATTTCAACTATATGGAAATAAAAGAAAAAGGGCAAAGAAATGTGTGTGTTGCAAAACTTTCATAAATTTTGTCTCATTCCACCTTTCGTCTGTTTTAATCAATAACTAGGGAATTGCTAATGAGACTACAGATCTGGAAATAGTTATCTATACAAACTATATTTTCCGAAGTTAAAATCATGTGACCAGAAGGCTGCTTATTTTTGGAGCAAAAGTTCAAAATCAATAGAGAAAATGGAGAACAAAGATTCCTTAATTTCAAGTCCTCATAATAAATTGTTTTGATTTAAAAGATATTGTGAAATTTAATGACTTTAGGAAAATCAACATATACCAGAGTTCCGAATGAATTTATTCTAGCGAAATTTGGCGATGACCGCTTAAGGTTGCTGTTTCATAGCACCTAAAAAGTTGATAATTGGATCTTAATTTCCATACAGACGTCATCAGATTGTGCAGATATCATTCATACCGTATATATACCTAGAGACCCAATAAAGTATAATTACTTACATGCACCACGGGTTGAGGATGTTTCGCCAGACTGGGAGGAATTGTTACCCACAGGAGCTGTAGCTGACCTGGAGCTCTCATTTGTCTTGGTACTCTCTAAGCCCTAAACATGAGAAACAACTCAAACTTTAATTCAGTTCTGAAAATCTGTTTGCAGCATCTCAACCCTTCCTAACCTAAAATTTCGACTGCCCATCTTTTGATCGGTTTCAAACTATTTTCGGAATGCCTTGAATTATCAACAGATACCGTACTAGACACATGGATGTCATGGCTTCTACAGTAACTTACTTATGATAGAACAAGAGCTCCGCAATCGGGACCATTATACGCCCGTCATTAGAAAATCTACCACAGAAAAATGTAGCGTCGTTGATGGGAGTATAAAAACCCCTGTTTGTTGAACATGTTTGCTTCTTGTTGTACTGAACAAAATCTTTGAGGAATTCAATAAGAAATAGAAAACTTCTTGCTTTCTTTGCAATGCCCATATTTTGCAATAAAAGGGGCATAACTTTCGTAAAAATAATCAGGAAATTCCGTAACACAAACTCGTTCGAGTTATTGTGGTATAGAATATTTGTAGCAAGTTTCATATAAATCTGTTGATAAACAAAGATAAGAAAGTGCTAACAAAGAATTGGTAATGAATGAGCTTTACCTTAGCAAATATACAATGTTTTTATGCCAATAGACGAAACACGAGCTAAAAACCCTTAATATATGCTAAACATAATTGCTTCAAGTAGTTATGTGCAAGATCTAAGAGAAATTAAATTAAAAAAAAGGAAAATTTCTTGCATTTTCTACACAATGCCCATATTTGGCAATAAAAGGGGAATAACTCTGCTAAAAACTCGAACTCACTTGAACTATTGTGCCATCAAATATTTGTAGCAATCGTTGTTGACGGGCATATAACAAAAGCACCATCACAACTATTCTCGTCTTAAAGTGTACCCTGAACGAAAAACGATAATCAAATATGTTACTCTTTGTAACCACCAAAGAAGAATGTCGCAAACCGCATCAAAATCGGTTGGCCGAGTGCCGAGATATCGCACATCGAAGTACGCGATTTCCACCTGTCGGTCGACTGCTAATCAGCGTATCGGTCAGTCACACTGATTTGGAACTCTTCAGTCTATGACGTCACAGGTTGAACGGAGTGACTGTTATGGTGGTCAGTAAGCATAGAGGACAGTGTGAACAGTAGCAACACAAACATGTCTGAATACGATCTGGACATGAGATTTGATGTTGTTGAATTTGGCGAATATATATAAGTCGGAATCCAACAATATAAGTTTGAGTTTAAAAAAAAAAAAAAAATAGTGAAATTGACTCTGAAAATGACCACTTGGTTAACACAGACTGGTGTAATAATCGGTCAATCACCAATAAATGTATATTAGTTATGTGTTTACCATTTCTTACTCATTACTCAAAGAAAGGAACACAGCATCAACATTTTTAAATAAAATAATATGCCATTTCATTCGCAAATTAATATTCAAATAAACATACCAACAATACAACAGTTCTGGATACTCTGGTTTGTGAGAAAAGACGAACACACGTACAGTAAATTCATGCGTTATATTCTATACAAAACCCGCTTCTAGTCATGAAGGACACTTAATTTAGAAAGTAATATATTATAATCATCATGATCTACAATAGACTAAATCTCTCTCCCGTATGAATACCAGTGTTGAAGTCTACAACAAACTTCTACATATACAGATTTTATCCCTTATTTTACATGCCATGGTCTCAGGGATTAAGGACGATTAAATGCTCGAGAAAGATATAATTTATATACGATCGTTGTCAGTGAAATTATATAGAAGTGATTCGCAACAATTATAATATAATTGATACTTTCTGTACAGGTATAAAGCATAGGTACTTATTAAAACCATCATTTTAGCTCCGTTTTTTATGATAAAAAACATACAATTTATTTCATCGTGACTAATCATAATTAATACTAAAACTTATAAACTCGCAATGATTTTCGTGTATGATTTTTTTTCAAATTTTATGTATTTTTTGCTATTATTTTTTTAATTGTGTCATTATTATGAAGTGATCGAGATCCTTGTGATTTTGCTTTCCATTCGTGTCGCAAGTAAAATCTTCATTTAAAAAGAGACTTTTAAAAGATGTATAAACATGTTCGGAGAATTACGAATTCTCAAGTTTGAATGGGTTAGTATACCGCTAAACAATTACCAGGTGTGAAATTACGGTCCACAAGCTCGTCACACCTGTCACTGCACCACAGGTGTCTGTGATTTCTGGTGTTCTAATCGGCACACGCCGATAATTGCTTGTGAGTTCACGCGTTTGGTTTCTGTGCACTTCAAAAAAGTTCCGAAGACATGCTTTTACAGGTTGTACGTAAATTGAGCTTGAATTTTATTAAGAATTGCGTTTATACTATAGGGAATACATTTTCAAGTTGTTGAAATCAAACACATTATTTTTGGATTCAGTGAGTTTCATTTTCCTTACAAACGAAAAAATTCGTATCTCAAAGGTTTGTCTATAGAATAATTAACCTAAGTTACCTCATTCATATATATATACCCATGATGTTGAAAAAGTACTCTATGAATCTTGTCTGGGAGTTACTGATCTTTCATGGACACGTTTTATCAATTGCGGACAATTACCCAAAAATCAAAAATAATGGTATCATTGCTGTTTTGGCTAATAAAAAATTCAAAATGATTAGCATTTATTTCACATCTTGTATGAATTGCATTTTAAACTTGTATTACTAGAAGTATTATAACTGAAATCAATACTGGTACATTTGTATGTAACAAACCGGTCATGCCCTCATAATAAAGGCTATATGATGTAAGTCGTTATAAACGGCCCGTTATTCACATGCCATACATGTTACAACGACCCGTTAAACTAATAAAAACAAAAATTATTTAAATATACATGTTATATACGACCTGTTATAATAGAAAATAAATAAGATGATACACGTTGTATTTGGCCTGTTATAATAGAAAATTAGTAAGATGTTACATGTTGTATATGGCTCGTTATGAGAGAAAATTAGTGAGATGCTACATGTTATATATGGCCCGTTTAAAAAGAAAATTATATGTCCCTGGTTTCGGTAGCACTTGTTATTAACTAATTCACAAATATAACTCAGAGAGTTTATTCAGAACTTTCATTTTTGTTGTCTTATTCGCATTAATTACAGGCACGTGTTCACGTTTGTTTCTATATATTTCCAATATGGCGGCTCCGATCGTGTTCAACCTGTGACGTCACAGGTCAGAGGTCACCAAATCGAGGTATTCGGCTTTGGGCTTCAGGTGTGTTTTCGAGAAAAATCGCAATTACTCGGTAATGGGTCGGCCGATTTTGATGCGGTTTTCTGCATTCTTCTTTATTAATCAATACCAATAACATATTTAAATATAATTTTTCGTTCAGGGTACACTTTAAGGTTGGTAAGCATTTCTACAACAATTCCAATCAAATCTAATCAGCATCTGTACCTGTATTTCTTACCTGTAATTTTAATGATCCTTTCAATCTCTTTTGTAACTCAGCCATATCATGTGCACCTTCAGAAGTGAGCATATCTTCATGACTAACATGCTTTGATACTACAAAAGAATGACAGTGAAAAGTTATCTAACGAGTAATCTACCTTACACCAATATTCCAACCACAGCATTAAATACATTTATATTTGAGAAAAAATTAAGAATTTTAGTTATAACAAATAACTACACATAATGTACTGCTTAACACCTACCCTGAGCTGGATGTGAATCTACAGGCTCCAACCTGGGGGTTTCCACACGTGGGGGCTCTGGAGGAGGTGTCTGGACAACCACATATGAGGGGTGTGAGGTGTACACTGTCTTCACTGGAACCACTACAAAAAAAAACAAACAAGTGCAATCAATTATTGCGAAAGCTCACCGGCGGCAGCAATCACACTATGCATTCATTTTTAGCTCACCGGTTACGAGTAACCGAGAGGAAATGCTGTCACCCCAGCGTCCGCGTCGGCGTCAGGCATACCACCCCAAAACTTTAAAGTTTTTGGAGTAAGTTTTTGGAAAGCTTGTACTTCTAAGTTGGTTTATACATTCATTAGAGGTCTAGAAGTGATGTTATGGCAAGATAATGCAGAAAAAAATTGTGATTTTTTCGCATTTTACCATTTTGTGGACTTAACTTTTTTGGGCTTGTTTTGCTATGGCTGTATGTATCTTTAATGTGATCCCAGTTAAAGGGAGGTAACTTTAAATCATACACGTGTATTTGAAATATACATTTACATGGTGTTGATTTCATTTCTAAATTTATTTTAACTTCAAACTTCAGGTCAAGATTCAGAAGAATCATTTGATGAAGCACTGTTTTATCATGCATTCCACAACTTACCTTCACCAAAACGCCCAACTTCCTGCAGAAGAGAAAATGAAAAACATTAAATTTGTATAACGACTCCAGGATCAAGACATTGAAAGATTTTTTTTTTTAATCAATTAATACCTTTCTCAACTTAAAATTATATGAATGTAGCATAATCAGAACAGATGCTTCAGAGATTCTTTGTTTAAGCAAACTAATTTCTGCTTTCCCCAGCTACGATCTGCTTTCATAAGGCTCAAAACCCAACATCCATGACATATGGCAAGACAGCATTTCACTTAAGGATTGAATCTTGATTTGGTCTATTTCATGGGGTCATGAATTGAGTTGCTCTTGAGACAAATTTAATGAACTGCGAAGCAGTTCATGTTGAATTTGTCTCAAGAGCAACTCAATTCATGACCCCATGAAATCGACCAAATCAAGATTCAATCCTTATATTTCAATTGTTTTTTTTTTTCGAATAAAAAAGTCGGTCTAGATATTAATGTCCCGAAGCTTGTGCAAGTCCACATGAGGAAAAGCCCGAGGAGTTCCGGATTTTGCATGTCTAGTCGGTCGAGCTAAATAGTCCACAATTTTAGGATTAAAAACAGTATTACATTGTAAAAATAGAAGTATTTAGCATATCTGGTCTTTCATAAAATACAAGAATACATTATAAATTTGATAATTTTGATAATTATTCCATGTTTATAAACACAGTGTAGAAAAAGTGAAATCGTTCCGCGGAAGGATTTTAACCATGTATCCATACGCACTGATCAGTGTTAATCTGGTCAAATTCATGAGCAAATGAAACAGATTAATTTTGGTAGTTTCATTGAGTCCAACTTGAGTAGAAATTGAAATATTATGATTTGGGATATTTCTTATTATCAATTGTACTATTTTATACAGATGATATCACTGGATAGTAAAAACAATAAAAATAGGAACCTACCAGTTTTAGAAAATCTGAGTCATACAGAAAGCGAGTCGTCCGACTGAGTTCTTCATCAATTTTCCTGTCACCAATGAAATGCTACAAGAAACAAAACATATATCACAGTGTACTAAAAATTATTACAGAAGTGAAAGTCAACTTTGAATCTGATGTAATGTATGATATTAATCAATATTAAATTCAGATGTTTCATAAACAACATTGGCTACTACTTCATTAGACATAATAAAATTGAAAATAATAATAATTAAAAATCAAAATAGTTCTTAAATTCCCCTCTCCACCAAAACACATTTTCTTCATGGAACTTAAATGTTCAGACGTCTACTAAACATTATAAGTCTTTTTTTTTTTCAATTTGTGAACAATAATCAAATAAAAAAACAGAAATACATATAACTATAGACTAACATTAAAAAATAAGAGTTGTCAGAAGACAACATCAATCAGTGATTGGATTGAAAATCATAACTAGCTTTTTAACAGCACTTCAAAGGTCACAATCAACTTCAGCAGGTCTGAACTAGTAGAATGAAAAGTTCTTGTTAGAAGGAACAACCATGTCAAATATGAAAGCCCACTCTAAGTAGGTCAAAGGTCAACGTAAAGGTCAGCAGGTCTGAAATGTAATACCAATGGAAAGGTAATGTCACAAGGAAAATACATGTCAAATATAAGAAAGTCCTATCTTGCTAACAACATTCTAAATACACGAGAGCCTATCAAAGAAATATACTTTAATATCTGTGCGAAGTTTGGCTAGCTCCTCGTCACTCATTGTTTCGGATCTATCCACCATAACTTTCAAGTCGGCTGCTGTTTTTTGACGAGATGCAAACGTATTATCTACAAGAAATGAAATATGATACATGAAAATAAAACAGCTCAAATTCATATTTGTGAAAACGACTTCAATCAGTCAGCAAAATAAACAGCCTTCATTTTTGTTCCACTATGCCATTCATTTTTGTTCCACTATAATCAACAAAGTTTTTGACACACATGATAATATTTATGAAAACAAGCTTATATTAAGGGACATAACTCTTCCTGTAAAACATCTATGTGTTGGTTTCTTGGAGGTTAATTCCCTGGAAAGTCATTGAAATTAAGAATAACACTTTTTTTACCAATATATTGATGGAGAGATTGATGAATAAAACAAATATTATTTAACATTTACAATGTCAGTGATATATGCACTGTTGAAGGAGATCAATATTTCATGCCTTGTACTATTAAAATTATAACAGTTGCACAGATGGATAGGAAAACTTAAGTTTCAGTCTGAGCCTTCATCCCTTATTTTTCTGGTATAAAGGGAGTGAAAACAAGATAGAGGACATCAAGTATTTAAGAGGCTGTTTCTTTTTACACCACATGCACAAATACAAGTGATAATTGCACATATTCTATGTCTCGTAAATATATACATGTATATTCATGGAAAATAATAGAAAATTCAAAATGGCCACCTGAGCTGTTAGATGTTTTGTTTTCTGTTATGGACTAAGGGGAAACCATACATGTACCAGATTTTATTTTTTTAAATGTCCTTCTGGTAGTTCCCAAGAAATACTGACAACCAGGACTGTTTACAGACATCTAACAGAAAGATGTGAAGGCAGTCTAGATAATTTGAACACCTCACCATCTGATGACGGCTAGGTTAGAATTATGCTACATCTAAATATCTTCTTGATTCATAGAATTCACTAAAATTGGAAATCAAAACATATGTATTTCATATAAATTGTTATGCAATGTACTAGAAAAAGAATTAGTTATCAGTACATATTTGAGATATAAATTCATCTCCATAAGTGGCTAATATTTCAAACAAATCTCGTTCGAGGTGAACCAGTGACTGAGATTAATAGAACATTTCACCCCCTTGGGGGCGAGACAGGGGAATCTCAACCGGAGGGGATTCTTAAGTTGCCAAACACTTGGCTTGAAGAGTGTCAGATCAGAAGCTTAATTACCTTCCCTCGAGGGTTGAGATTCCCCTGTCTCACTTCCATGGGGGTGAATGATTATTTTTCTCTTACCCTGTTTACCCTCTTATGTATCTAATATTGTTGTGACATCCATGCAAGACAATGTTGACGTTACGTTATTGGATTGTCGACATGACGACATTGTATTGCTGCCGTGATGTCATTATATTGTTGCCGTGACGTCATAAATTGATGTGAACGTGCAAAGAACGTGTAGCTTGTCTTTTCCTATAGGGTGTGATCAGAAAATCTCACTCCGGTAAAACTGCGGATATCTCTGTCTAGGGTAAGAGAAAAGCTGATCTTAACATATCTAGGAAAAAGATTAAATGATTTACTACTCACTAGCTACAGCCTTTACTCCTTCCATCTCCACCAGTAGGTCGGCCTCCCTCTTATTGAGACTGAAGAAAATAAAACAAGTGTAGTTATAGGGCTACTGGAGTATGATACACATCCTAGAGGACTCCAGGAAAAATTTCTATGTATGCATGCTGAGTGCTGGAAAAAATGTACAACACCTAGCAGAAGGTTTCTGACTAATTATTTGCTAAGACACCAACCAAAATAGGGCAGGAGTTTCTCGCCGTTTAATCCTCTATCATGGTTAGAGTAGAGAAAATGTAGCTGATGGTATTTTTTTTTTATGGTCCTAGGCCTGTTAGACAAACCTGAAGTCCTCCCATAGGGTACCAGTAGATATTTTACTGAAATAGCACTAACTTATTTATCTTACATCAAATATACTGGAACCTTGCTCATGTATTCCCAATCAAAAGTAGACAGGAATCCCAACCATTGAGAAAAATTATTTAATTTGTTGTTGCAGGGTATTGTAGACTTTTTGACTGGAGTAGCAAAACTTATTAGATTTTGATTGAATTTTTAGTTATATAAGTAGAAGATTGAGCAAAACTTATTAGATTTTGATTGAATTTTTAGTTATATAAGTAGAAGATTGTTGCAGAAATGTAATCTTATAATAGAACTGACAGTTAAACTTTAGTTGAGACTGGAAGTTTGGTTGATGAAGCAGTATCGCACTTGCCCTTCCATATTAAGACAACCAAAACCATGATTCAGTTCCCTGATCGGACGTGATATGGTAATTAAGAAAATCGACTCTCTCTCCTCCCACTGACAAACCCCTTACATACTTCCATCCCGGCCAACAAGTTGCTAGTGCAAGCAACAATAATCTATATCACAATTGTTGTAAAATAAACGATGATTGGATTCTATTCTGTTAAGACAAAGATTTTTCCGATCATATGGTTAAGCCTACCATGTCCTGACTTCCTCAAACACTGCCTTGATCCTTTTAAAGTTCTTGTCTACCTCTTCATTCATCACCAACCTCAGTCGCTCAAGTGACACTGTTTGTCTGTGTAAGTCCTTCATCGACTTCTCCATACCTGTAATTTTAATCCATAACTTGGTTACATAATCGTTATTTTCAAAATTCAAACCATTTGCATTTCTGGTGGAGACTGCATAATGGATATAGGTCAAATAAGTTTGCTATGAAAGTTGATTAATTATGCAAACTTCTAGTAAATATGTTATGCACATTAAAATTGAGTAAATGTTATGTTATGTTATGTTATATTTTGTTATACAGCTGAATTTTTTTATAGGATTTTAAAATAAATATGGCTGACCCAACTAAGGGATTTCACTTTACTTCATTATGAATAAAGTTCATAGCATGAATTCTCATCTGAAGAAAGTTTGGCTGTTTATAGCATAAATGTTTAAAGGAAAACCAAAAGCTGAGGCAATGAATGTCCACTACAAGAACTGGTAGTTCAAAGGGCCATAACTCTTGTCAAAAAGGTGATGATAAAATGATTATCTGGTTAATTGGTAACATTTTAAGTAAAGCCTGATACCAAATTATTTCATTTCAATTTTTATAGTGTTTGTGATGAAAACAAACCCTGAAAACACCTAAGGTGAGACATACTAACAGAAGGACGGATGACTGACAGACTGCAGACTAGCTGATATGATTAATAAAAGTAAAACACTGACACTGATTGGGCCACTGATGAAACTACATTATCGTCATTCTGGATGTTCTGTCAACATACAATTTGAAGAGTAAAATGTTTTAAAAATTTTATATTTAGACCAAAAGAACCACAGATTTGGTCACCTGACACCTTGTTTGATTCTGACCAGCTGTAATTTGGGTCATAATGTCATAACAAAATGTTAACCAGTAAAGAAATTAAAAATTTGCAATCAGCCCAAAACTTTATCAAACAGAAATAGGTGCATGGAAAATCATCGTGAAATTCTAACAAGGGAAACATATATACATTTATATGTGAAGTTTGAGAAATATCCCTGTAGTACTTTTCAAGAAATAACAAGGATTGTTTCCATATGGACTGACGACGAATGGACCACGGATGCTATCGATATTGTGCAAAAGAAAAAAAAGACAAACTGACAGACGGACACCCAGATCACTATAGGGCATCTGCATCTTCGATGCGGGGCCCTTATTACTTTCTTTAGTCTGTCATACCTCCATGAACTTTACGCTTGACTGGTCTGGCATCGGATGACTGATTTGATGACGTACTTCTCTCACTAGCTGACCTTTGTCTGTTTGAACTTGAATGAGATCCTATAATGAAGAAACCAAAAAAAGAATGTAGTTCGCCCAATCAGAATTTAGCACACGGCTTCAAGTGCTAAAGTGCTGAAATAAGACTTCTAATAAAATATGTACACAGCTTCCAGTGCTAAAGTGCTTAAATATGTATGTTAACAGTATATATATATATATATATATATATATATGTATGCCCATACATGTGTCGCTCCAAGGAAAATGGAACAAAACAGACAATGTTACAAGTAGAAATCATGTTTGAATTTAATTTGGAGAAGATCTTTTTCCCAAATTTGACTGCATAGCGAAAAATATCAGCATTTTGGCATTATCCATGAGTGAATGGCCATCTCCGCAAAACTTCTCAGCCAAATTTGTCAAAGTTGACAGACAGATGAACAAGATCAGTAACAATATTTATCTTCTGACCACTTTACAGATATGATATATGGGCCATGTGGGATGTGGGAAGGCGTACAAACCTACCATAAGTTAGTGACAACCAACCTGAATGTAGGCGCTGCCTGTGATGATTCTGATGAGCTTGTCGCTGTGGTAAAGAGGGAGCACTTTGTGACGAGTCTGCTCCTTGGTCATGTGACTTGGGCGTGACTTCTGTTGTCTCTGCCTCGTGTGATGGAACCGTTGAAGATACTACTCCATTAACTATACTAGCTGGTGCAGGGAGATCTGGAGAGCTAATACGATCACCACCTCCTCCCGTTGTTTCTGCTTCTATCCCTAACTTGATTGCACATGTGCCTGAAAAGTCGAACACCTGCTGATTATTTCTACTGAATGTCAAAATGGTACAACAAAAAGTATTCATTCAACTTTTTCAACGAATACAAAATTGAAGATCTTGTCACAGATGGTTGGTTTGGTTTGGTTTGTTTTTGTTTAACGCCCTATTAACAGCCAGGGTCATTTAAGGATGTGCCAGGTTTTGGAGGTGGAGGAAAGCCGGAATACCCGGAGAGAAACCACCGGCCTACGGTCAGTACCTGGCAACTGCCCCACGTAGGTTTCAAACTCGCAACCCAGAGGTGGAGGGCTAGTGATAAAGTGTCGGGACACCTTAACCACTCGGCCACCGTGGCCCCTTGTCACAGAATAGAAGTTGATAATTACATTACACAACAGACACAAAATGTACAATTATTATATTATAAATGAACTTGTCATATATAATGAGCAGGAATAAAATCGGGTGGGAGAGACAGAAAAATCTATCAGACATGGGAGAGACTCTAATTGCAGAGAATATATGACGCAATATCAATATGGCATGTAATATATGACATGTAATAGTCATATTTTCACACTGGGACACAACATAATCCAATACGGTAAACATTGTATGTGATCAATCTCTTCCATGCAGATTCCAAGGATTTGGCAATGATATGAAAAAGTATTTCTTAAGTAGTTCTGTTCGTACCATTTTCAAGAACCCCATTGGATAAAGCTTCTGCCGTATGATCTGAAACATTGCCATTCTGGGTCGGTGACATGTCATCCCCATTTGTAGTTTTCCCAGATTTCTTCTTGTTTTTCTTCTTTTTACTGGCAACCTAAGAAAGGCAATGTGTAATTATCTATGGCCATAACCAGAATTGTTAAGATCACATACAATTATCCAATTACTTAAATAGGAAAAGAAATAATAATAAACAATACATGTAATACATTGTAGTGTAGCTTATAGGTAAATAATAGAAAAGGTATTACTGAAGTAATACATGTCACCTACAGGCCCTGCAAAATATATATCACATGTACTGTAGGTTCAAAGGGCCATGAATCCGTTATAAAGGATAACAAAAGGCCCAATAGGCCTTACTTGCTTCTACTGTGACTTCAAAGATGATCTACAGTAGTTCATTTATGCAGATACTCAGCTGATAATCACTTTACTCAAATATATACAGCAGGCTAGTTTTATTCATTAAAATGAATTTTTAACTCTTTATTCCGACATAATACTGGCCAAATATCAGGTCTCTATGTTTTGGGCCTAATTAGTTTTCTATATATCGTGTACAGATACCACAAATGATCTTATATAATAGTCTGCAAATCACAAGGTAATTGAGGGAATGATTAATCATTTTGTTTGTACAAACATCGTAGATGGGACGGCTCCAATTTGCAAGCTGACTAGACCTGTCGCATTTTAATGTAAAAACCTGCACGCTATATGCGAATATTTATGGTACTTATGAATTGAATGTAATTACCTTGGGGCCAGAGAAATGCCACTCCGTCAAAGCTGATTTAGCACCATCTATGAAATACAGAAATGATAAATTCATACAGCCTGTCATCAGAAAGGTAGTAATATATAATACTGTATAACAATCAATTATCTCTATATGCAAATCCCTTTCTTATCTTTAACATCTAATAGTATCTTTTCCTATAACAGATTATCTTATTACTTATTATACAAATATATCATGGGTGTCTGTGAAATAGTCCAGAATTGTTGACACGAGGTACTGGTAAATGATCGGTCGATTACCATGCAGTACTGATCATGAGGGTCAAGTATTCTTGACTATTGCACAGACACCCATGATATACATGTGTACCTGTTTTATTACATAACAGGGGTTGGAAAGGACAGGGGCCATGGGCCATAGGGGCATACAAATTCTTTAAGGCCCATAGATATTTGAAAGTCTAACATAAACTTTAAGTCTAACACAGACAAAGAGAAAAAGGCTCATAAGAATTTGTAAAACAGTGGTAAATGGCCCATACCTAGATCTAGACTTGGCCTTTCCTATCCCTGTATAATCACTAAAACACACTTAGAATCACTGAAATCCCAACCTTCCTGTAGGCCTATAAGTTGCCTGACAGTGTTGACATCTGAGTGACTTATATAGACGCTTGAAAGGGTAGGACCAAATTCCGAAACGTCACATGTACAGGTGTTCAATAGTTTGCCCGTGACTATGCAATAGTCATTTTAGCTGTGCAATAGTTCAAAATATAGCTTATGCTTATAGTTAAGGAAATTCAAAAGCATTATGTTATAAAATATTTTATTTTATACATCTCCTATCACTTAGAATATCATAAAGCTGAGACCCCATATACATGTATCCCTTTTATATCATTAAGCTGCATGCATGAGATCCTTTTTGAAACAGAGCGACACAGAGAATTATAACAACGTTACAACTATAGAATAAGAGATATTCTGTAGAGGCTATACAGTAAGTGGTGTAATTACGATATCTAAAATACCTAAGGTGTCAAATTACGGTATAAATTCTTTAATCTATTTCCAATTTTAAGTTTAAAACTTACTACCTTGCTGACATTTTTCATGTTTTTTTTTTGACAAATCAAACACTTTTTATATTGCATAGTAATGAATTGAAAACACCTTGAATAATTTATTGAATGAAGAGTACATATATATATACTCAATCATTGTAAAGCTGTACGCTATATATAATATGGCTTGATGCTTTGTGCTGACAAGTACATTGTAATGTATGTAAATATATATATATAGCCTTTCCAAGAGTGATATATATATATATACCAGACAGTGAGTCTAGAAATTGATTATTCAGACACAGTACTTCAACCCAGTTATATTTAAGTCCTTACAGGAATGGCAAAATACTTCAAATCAACCGATTTTTTTTTTGCAGGTGCCAACATGAGAAAGCTTTTATAATTTCAATTCATCTAAAAGCCTTTCATTTCAGTTATTTTGTGTTTCTAGTACATAGAAAATGTGCACCATCCATTACCCTCTAAATAGCTGACATACATGCATGTAATTCATATAATTTGATTTTTCTTCTGACATCATTCCTATTTACATGAAGGCAGATCCAGTTGTAAACTTCAACATATACAGTTAGCAACATATTAGCAACAAAAATTGCTTGACATATTGATCCATGGTAATTATAAATGATCATTTGTCTAACTGCATATCTTAGTTCAAATTGCTGTCATACAAACATGCATACATCTATAATCTAGCTATATATTTAGCTATATAGTACCATTACCTTCGAGATAGGCTTGTATGGCTTTTTCTACGTTGTAATCATAATACTGCAGAACAAGTATGATTTCGTTGTTACTTTTCCCTGGGACAACTTCACGAACAGCATTTACCTGTTGAAATAAATTCAAAATCTCATGAGTGTATACACGTGAATGTGTACACCTTTAAACCTTATGAAGATAACTGGTAAATGTGAAAAAAAAATATTATCAATATCAACAGTATTTATACAGTAAGTTTTTTTTCTGAGCAATCTTTTGGGGGTGGGGTACGTGGCACAGTGGTAACACACTTGCCTTTCAACTAGCTGCCAGGGTACAATTCCCCGATTCAACGTGAAAAGGTCAGGGGTCATGTTCATGATCACCTGCCCGCGGGGTACTCCAGTTTCCACAGTTAAGACCCCACGCACGCTTCGAAGCAGGCCAACAAGGGTGATTAATATAGGTTGATATAACTTGTTTTGCAATTGTTGTAAAATAAATAAAGTTTACATGTACTTCTTTGGGGTTAATTGATGATATGCCCCCTACAGATGGGACCAAAAAAGGGGTCTTAATTTAATTAATAGACCTAGGCTAGATAAAGAAGTGAAAAATATCATTTTTCGGTCCTGTAATTTCTGGGACATTCAAAAGTATTACGTATATAGCTAGGAAATCAGTCTTGTACAATGTAAGGTCATCAAAGGTGATCAAAAAATTAACGCTGCTTATATATATGCACGCCACTGGCCACGGAAATGCTATAATACCAGATGTAATTTTATACCCCAATGCATGTCAAAGATATGACAATCAATACTTAAAAATATACAACTATCATCAATAAAGTTTATTTTAACTTGCATGTTTAACAATGTATTTATATGCCAATATACATATATATATGTATAGGTGACATCATTTCTCATGAAGGTGAGATCTAGAGATGTAATGGTCAGGATTTGGGAACTAACTTGTGATAAAAGAATACAACATTTCCATTATCAATATGATGATACTGATTTAGAACAGTATATTTTATAGTTTTAAATTATATATCAAACCAAAAATATGCAAGGGGTTGATATATACTTAGAAATATAAGCCAGCCTAATACTATACCACTTCAGGATAAGACATGCATTGGCAATGGAAAACTATATCATGTCAAGGTTAAACAGCTCATGCCATCAATATCAATAATTTATGGGACAAACAGATCAAAACAGTAGGAACGATGATACATCCGTAATGAGATTAGTGGAGAACTGTAGCACATAATGTCAAATAAACAAATTATTGATAATGATGATCATGAGATTGTCAGACAATTGTGAACAATAAAATCTCTGGTACGTTTTCCATATCTAATAAATCAATATATATATACAGCAATGATGGCATTTCCGGAAAACTGTATCTGAAACTCTTGTTGTGCACATTATATACCACATCAATATATATTATTGATAATGATGATAGAGAACTGAAAATGTTTACTCTCTTGTTTTTCTGGAAATGCTCCAAATATTAATACATTTAAGAATTGAATAGATAAACTTTGACAGCATGAACAATTTATTATAATTAAAGGACAAACTTAATTATGTGTCTTACTAATCTGATTATCAGAGCACAAACTTAATTTTTGGCACTTCCTAATTAATTATAGATACGTACAATGACCAGAACATACTAAAGCTCTGTATATACCGTATTTGACCTAATAAGGGCGCCCCTACCTTTTTTCAAGGAAATACATCTTTGACTGAGTGTCAAAATGGTGTTCAAAAGTAGTAATTCATGTGAAATGTTTTGCTACTTTATAATCAAATGTGTTCAATTTTCTTCAACAAATTAAGTAACTGGAACACAAGTTTTTGCCACATTTTGTCTATTCCTACAGATGACATGTCAGTGCAAAGAGCACCCAAAACTAAACACACATACAAATAATAACTTACCATCTTTATTTGAAGATAAAGTAAAAGATTTCATTCTTGTTGATAAATAACATATATACAGATATAATAGATATCTTCATCTGGAATATTTTTATGACTGAATATTTTACCGTTTCCACAGCCTTGGGTATTCTAGATCTGCTATAAGGTATAGTCTGTTTCATAAAACTTCAGAATAACTAATCTTAATAAGGGCGCCCCCACTGTCAATTACCCGTGTCCTGCGCCCTTATTAGGTCAAATACGGTATATATATATTTTTAACCTCAATTTGCAGCTTTTTAACTTTAAATGCCAGCTTTAACTTTTGTATATATATCACATCAACATATATTATTGATAATGATGAGATAACCACAGAATTGTATACAAAACATATTGGTGATAATCAAAAGATGGATTTCTCAAATGTAAACTTTATTTATTTTACACCAATTAGGAAACAAGTTATATCAACTTATATTAACCTACACTCACTACTGCCCAGCAAAGTCATTACAAATCTATTACAAACCCATTACAAAACCATTAAAAACACTGATTCCATTAAAATTGGCCATTATTTCTCGTTTCCATTTTTGGGACAAACCTGGAGTTAAGTAATGTAATGGGCATTATTTTTCTAAATTTCAATTACTTTCCTATTAATATTTTCTTTGTAATGGTCATTAACAAAATAATGGCCATTACTTCATGTTTTGTATTTTTTTTAATGGCCTTTATTCTGTTTGTAATGGCCATTAGAGTGGAGTCATCATAATGTTATGGCCATTACTAACTGTGGATTTTATGTACTCCCATAACATTTTCCATTTAATGGCCACAACAAATTATGATCACAATGTAATGGCAATTATTTATTGGTAACTTCATGTAATGCCCATTACATTTTCCATTTAATGGCCATAACAAATTATGATCACAATGCAATGGCCATTACTTATTGGTACCTTCATGTAATGCCCATTACATTTTCCATTTAATGACCATAACAAATTATGGTCATAATGCAATAGCCATTACTTAATGGTACCTTTATGTAATGCCATTACATTTGTTATTCCTCATAAGTGACATTTTTTTTCTTGAAATGGCCATTACAAATATTACAAATATCATCACATCATATTGTAATATATATGACAATGTTTAATATACTACCATGAATTGTTGACCTTAAATTAATGTATTATTTCAGTATCTTCTTTTTAATTATATTGTTATTGTTGAATTCCATGTCTATATTACAATTTTGTTGTTGGCTTAAAGAAGAATAAGGAAACTGTACAGGCTTACTAAACCCCTTCACAATAAAAAAACCTTCAAATTTCCCGCCAAATTTTCCCGCCAAATTTTTCCCGCCCAATAACTTCAAGCAGGAGAGTTCCAATACATGGCAGCCATGAGGCTTTTCTCACACATATGAACAACATGTTATTTTACAAATGAAGGGAATTATTTATCTTTAATACCTGGTTCATGATTAATACAAGACTACCAGGAAATGAAATATTCAACTCTGGAAGTATGTCAACCTGTTTATAGGTAAGAATTAACTTAAAACCAATCACCATGCATGTGACCTAAATTTACATAGTGTACATTATATTCAAACAGCTTTGGCATTTCTTAAATTGTATTGCCTATTCAACCAAATTGTACAAACACACATCATATGTACATTGAGAATTAATGCAATAATGAACATAAATCACTCTTACATGTATCTGAAGAATATTAAAAGGATTTTGGGTCCACATGATTGTGTACTGTGAATATCCATTTTTGAAGCAGTTATCAATTTGAAACAAATGATGGATCACTTTGAATGCAATTTTTAATGGAAGGACTACATGTACAACGATATTGTCAAACATGCATAGTGATACAGTTCATGATGAACTTTGATGAAATTAAGTGGTAAAATGCATTTTCTAAATTTTCTGAATGCGTCTTATGTAATAGTCACATGTAGGTCCGTTAATTTTGTATACCTGTATATATATAATGGCCATTACACTTTTGTTTGTAAAAACGTAAAGGCCATTACCATTGTGTTGATCTTTAAACAGTTTTTGTACTTTAAAAGTAATGGTCATTATATTTGTAAAAATTATGGCCATTAAAGTGTATTTTCTTGTAATGGTCTTTTAGTTTTGTACACCTTTAATGGCCATTACACCTTTTCTGACGAAATGTAATGGCCATTACAGAGTACACTTCAGAAAGTAATGACACCGTTAATGGGCATTACAAAAATGGTTTTGCTCCAAACCTAATGGCCATTACATTACACCAAAAAATGTTTAATGCCCATAACACCATAAGGTTTGATGCCCATTACATTGAAAACTAATTATTGATGGCCCCATTACATTGTAATGGCAATTACTTAGTGAAAACTTTAATGGGTTTGTAATGGGCAATTTGACAAACCATTAAAATCCTTAAAATGCATTTAAATTTTATTGGGTTTTTTTCAGACCCATTAATTTTGTACCTTTAATAGTCATTAATGTTAAATTAAAAGCCATTATTAAAATAATTAATGATCATTATAAATGTTTTGTTAATAGCCATTAAAATGTATTAATTAAGTACCATGAACTAATTGATTTGTTTCAACCCTTTGATGATCATTAAAATTGAAAACTGTCACATTTAAAGACTATCAAACTTGTATTAAAATTTTTCAATTAATAGCAATTAAAGGTACAAAATTAATAGCATGATTGATGGTTTTATGATGGGAAATTTTAATGGGGTTTTTAATGGCCGTTTTAAGGGCTTGGGTATGCAGTAGTGACTGTTGCCCAGATGAAAGCACATGAAAGGTCTTTAATGTGAGAGGAAACCTGAATACCTGCAGAAAATCCTAGTGGTCTGGCAGGTATACATAGCCCCCTAATCTTTGAAGGACTGATCAAGGAATTGAACCCAGCCGCCTAGATGAAATGCAAGTGTGTTACCAGTGTGCAACCCAACCACCCACTGTGCCACCCAACCACCCACTGTGCCACCCGACCATACACTGTTCCACCCAAACAATCAGTGCCACCCGACCATACACTGTGCCACCTGACCACATACTGTGCCACCCGACCACCCGCTGTACCACATGACCACCCACTGTGCCACCTGACCACATACTGTGCCACCCGACCTACCATTGTGCCACCCGACCATCCACCGTGCCACTCAACCACCCACTGTGCCACCTGACCACTCACTGTGCCACCTGACCACCCACTGTGCCACCTGACCACCCACTCTGCCACCTGACCACCCACTCTTCCACCCAACCATAAACTGTGCCACCTGACCATCCACTGTGTCACCTGACCATACACTGTGCCAACTGACCATACACTGTGCCACCTGACCATACACTGTGCCACCTGACCACTCACTGTGCCATGCGACCATTCACTGTGCCACCTGACCACCCACTGTGCCACCTGACCACCCACTGGGCCACCTCACCACCCACTGTGCCACCAAACCATCCACTGTGCCACTTGACCATCCACTGTGCCACCTGACCATACACTGTGCCAACTGACCATACACTGTGCCACCTGACCACTCACTGTGCCACGCGACCATTCACTGTGCCACCTGACCACCCACTGTGCCACCTCGCCACCCACTGTGCCACCTCGCCACCCACTGTGCCACCTCACCTTTACTGTGCCACCTCACCACCCACTGTGCCACCTCACCACCCACTGTGCCACCTCACCACCCACTGTGCCACCTCACCACCAACTGTGCCACCTCATCACCCACTCACTGTGCCACCTCATCACCCACTCACTGTGCCACCTGACCACCCACTCACTGTGCCACCTGACCGTCCACTGTGCCACCTGACCGTCCACTGTGCCACCTGACCGTACACTGTGCCACCTGACCGTACATACACTGTGCCACCTGACCGTACACTGTGCCACCTGACCTTACACTGTGCCACCTGACCACCCACTGTGCCACCTGACCACCCACTGTGCCACCTGACCGTACACTGTGCCACCTGACCATACACTGTGCCACCTGACCACCCACTGTGCCACCTGACCACCCACTCACTGTGCCACCTGACCGTACACTGTGCCACCTGACCACTCACTGTGCCACCTGACCACCCACTCAGTGCAGTGTTCCCACCCATATTTCTTTCTGGGGGTTTTGGCACCCCCATGGTTTGAAAATTGGGGGTACAGCAAGATTTTTGAGGGTACAGGTAAGTATTTGAGGACCAGTTGAAAAATGTGTTGCTTCAAATTTCAAATGAAATTTTAATCATACTCTGTCAGAGTTGTATTGTGTTTCACTTTTCATTTTCAATAAAAACAAATGCACAGCTCAAATGCAATTACTATTCTTTATTTGTATAGTAAACTTTATGGAGTTCGATCGATACACGTAATTAGACGTGATGCACAATGTCAATGTTGAAAGTTCTATGATAAGTAACAAACTGTAAAACAGACAAAATCAAACAGAATTTAAAGGGCTAATCTGGGGATTTAAATATAGCAGCCACTTCCTTTTGTTTTATGTTATTAAAACTAATTCCTGAAACCTCACCTTAATTTAATGCATTCTGGATTATATAATTAATACTTATTGATTTAAGGAAAACTAAGACAGATTGCATCTCATTCTTTTCAACAACACTCACATTAACCATAAATGAACCTGGATTATATATTACATGTTTATTGGAAATACATTAAATAATACGGGCTTTTTTCCTGGACATTTATTTTAGCAGCGGTCATGTAATTGATTTGTTTTGCATTTTGTTTAACAATCACGTGTTCTTGTGTGTCTTGTTGCCGTAATAGTGCTGATCTTGGAAAGTTTGACATTCCATTTATAAAGGGGAGATTTTGAGTCATGATTAGGCCTATGTCTTTTACAAACATTGCAATACATGTATGAAATGTTTTTGTTGTCGCCGTCATCCTCAGTAACCTCGAGCTCGCCGGTCCAAAGCCAATCAAACTCCCCCAGCCGTTTCGTCTGAGAACGTTTGATCTTCTTTGGCTTGGGGAATACGGGACAATTTTGCCGTTGATGTTGCCATCACTGTCACTGACTGCAAGTCGTAATCGCTTGCCATGCGAGTGCTGCGGTTTAAAAAACCCTTGTTCACCATAGCAGCCATTTTGGTTTAGTCTTGATCATTTACGCGCTTTACATCGCGAGTGATGCACAGATAACGAATTCAAACGCTTGAAAGATCGAGCTGTTTACGGAGAAAACCCTGAAGTTTTACTAGTTTTAAAATCATTCGGAGCAGCGGTTTTTACCGTGCCTATAGTCTTAAATAATATCAAGATTTGAAGAAGTTCTTAATACAAATTTAACCAATATTTCCTACGATATTTGCACATTTTAGCGCGTGCAAGTCACGCATGGAGACAAAAATATGTACGTGATTTTTGTAGAATGAGCGTGAATCACGCACGTTTCTACGTGAATGGGAACACTGCAGTGCCACCTGACCATAAACTGTGCCACCTGACCATCCACTGTGCCACCTGACCGTACACTGTGCCACCTGACCGTACACTGTGCCACCTGACTGTACACTGTGCCACCTGACTGTACACTGTGCCACCTGACCGTACACTGTGCCACATGACCACCCACTGTGCCACATGACCACCCACTGTGCCACATGACCACCCACTCACTGTGCCACCTGACCACCCACTCACTGTGCCATCCGACCACCCACTGTGCCACCTGACCGTACACTGTGCCACCTGACCACCCACTGTGCCACCCAACCATACATTGTGCCACTTAACCATACACTGTGCCACCTGACCATCCACTGTGCCAACTGACCATACACTGTGCCAACTGACCATACACTGTGCCACCTGACCATACACTGTGCCACCTGACCACTCACTGTGCCATGCGACCATTCACTGTGCCACCTGACCATACACTGTGCCACCTGACCATACACTGTGCCACCTGACCACCCACTGTTCCACCTGACCACCCACTCACTGTGCCACCTGACCACCCACTCACTGTGCCACCTGACCATAAACTGTGCCACCTGACCATCCACTGTGCCACCTGACCGTACACTGTGCCACCTGACCACCCACTGTGCCACCTGACCACCCACTCACTGTGCCACCTGACCACCCACTCACTGTGCCACCTGACCATAAAATGTGCCACCTGACCATCCACTGTGCCACCTGACCGTACACTGTGCCACCTGACCACCCACTGTGCCACCTGACCACCCACTCACTGTGCCACCCGACCACCCACTGTGCCACCTGACCATAAACTGTGCCACCTGACCGTACACTGTGCCACCTGACCACTCACTGTGCCACCTGACCATAAACTGTGCCACCTGACCATCCACTGTGCCACCTGACCGTACACTGTGCCACCTGACCACCCACTCACTGTGCCACCTGACCATAAACTGTGCCACCTGACCACCCACTGTGCCACCTGACCGTACACTGTGCCACCTGACCATCCACTGTGCCACCTGACCACTCACTGTGCCACCTGACCATAAACTGTGCCACCTGACCATCCACTGTGCCACCTGACCGTACACTGTGCCACCTGACCACCCACTCACTGTGCCACCTGACCATAAACTGTGCCACCTGACCACCCACTGTGCCACCTGACCGTACACTGTACCACCTGACCATCCGCTGTGCCACCTGACCACCCACTCACTGTGCCACCTGACCATAAACTGTGCCACCTGACCATCCACTGTGCCACCTGACCGTACACTGTGCCACCTGACCACCCACTGTGCCACCTGACCACCCACTGTGCCACCTGACCATCCACTGTGCCACCTGACCACCCACTGTGCCACATCTCCCATGGAGGTCACATAGTACCTAATTAGTAAACATTACAGACATAGAGACAGACATGCTGATCAGATCAAACTTATCATGAAGGGGAGATAATTGGAGACTTTGCAAAATACTGAATATTGTATATATGTTTAAGTCAACAAATTCAGCTAATATTGACTTAAATGTGCTGAAGAAACCAGATAGAGTACCTTGAGAAAAAACATGATTAAGTACGTATACAAATGTACATGGTGAGAAAGACGAACCCCCATTATATTCACACCTGATTGGGGTATTAAAGCAATATATGTAGTTGAAAGGAGAGTGGGTGACCACGTTGACAATTGACCAACCAATTAATCATAATGTTATTGACTCGCTTGCTGATTATATTAATATTACAATGAAAACAAATACACGCCAAAGATGACAGATTATAAATCATGGAAAAGTACATTGTTGTTATAAAGCGAGAGATTTTGTGTACAAATTGCAAATATACATTGAAACAAAACTCATGTGAGGTGATTTAGTCTTATTATTACTTCAAGTGTAATTAGTTAAAACAAATAGAATTAACATAATCATCTAAGAAAAACAAATTTATACACAGATATTTTAAAATGTCTTACCTTTTCCTTTATGTTTTCATGAGACTGTGAGACTTCGGCCATCACTGCTTTGGTAGTGGAGTCGAAATGGATTACACCAGAGTTATCTGTTAATCATAGAGAAGTTGAAAATTATATTATACATCATATACCAGCATCACATGCATACACGTCATATATTTTAGCTCGCCAGAATGATAAATTCTGTTGAGCCATAATCTATTGCTTGAAGGTCAGATAAAAGATAAAAACCTAGCTTATACAGAAGTTCCCAAACCCTATCAAGAATTTGGCTACATTGAATCCTGTTCCTGTAAACTTGAAGACTAGCTGTCAGAAAATATATGGGAGAGTTATTTAACGGCAAACAACAATGTTGTTCTTAAATCAAGTGATGATAAGTTTGTTGCCATTTAGTTTGATGATAATCAGATATTTGTGGGAGTTATTACATGCATGGGAACCGCAGAAAACATATTTTTGTTAATCAAAGGGCCATAACTCTGCCAAATATTGTCCATCAAGAGTGGCAGTTGATCTTGGCCAGGCCCCTAAGGCATTTATCTTTGTTATCATCATATTAGAAGAAAACCTGCTAACAATTAACAGTAACTGTTCCAGTTTTTTTTTCCAGAGAAATGACAGAAAATGACGTTTTAATTTAATCAAGGGGCCATCCCATTAAGTCAAATTAAGTCAGGTAAAACTTGCAGAGCCCCTTTAATTCTTTAAACCTTATTATACCAAGTTTGGAGAAAATATGTTGCTGTTATCTATAACAAGGAAACAAAGCATGACTTCAAACATTCTTTTTTTTTAATTTTAGCATTGTGTGCAGAAATGAAACGTGATCATCATGATTAACCGGACATTGAGTGAATGTCTGTTTACTTAATTATAATTGGTCCGAGACATGAGGTAATGGTTCACTTCATCACTGACAGTAGAACAGGCTGTGATAATAGGTAATAATCAAAAAGCTGTCAACTAATTCAGATAAATCTATACTAAAATTATAAAATTGTTTTAAAAGCTGCAAAATTTCCCAATTTTGGATCTAGGGCCAATTTTGAACTCCTAAAAAGCCTTAAAGGCAGCTGCGTTTATGTATATATAAAGTCCCTGCATGCAGTATATAATATATTGCACTTATGTGCACTTGAAACAATTTTCTAGATATTTGTAAACACATCACTTCGTAAATAATCAAATATTTTAAGTCCCTGGAGGACAATATATGTGCACTTGAAACAATTTTCTACTTATGTTTCAGAACATGTATCATGATTAAATTTAATGAAAAGAATGTAGGTCTAATTATAATCGACATTCCTGTCAATCAAGTGCCCTAACAGGAATCAAACCAGTGGCATTCTGGTATGATAATCAATGACTCTGCCAGACTATTAGCTAAAAAGCATACGCTGCGTCAGCTGAGTAACACAGACTGCATTTAACACTATGTACAAATCTGAATGACTGGTTCCTTTTACAGAAATATCTATATATTGGGTAATATAAAGTTGACATTAAACAGATCTTGTTTATATTCTTTCTGCTATGTAATCAAATATTAGGTGGAAAATTGTCTGTCATATTTACAGTTAAATGAAGATGCAATGGGAAGGAAAATTAAACAGAACTTCATTCGACTACTTCCAATCAATTTGAACAATCGACCAATTACTTAAAAATGTTTGCCAACATCTCCCTATTTGAGAACAAGAAGAAAATTTATTTGATTGTTACGTACATACCTGGTAATCAATTTTTATGTTTAAATTTTCCAGCAGAGAGAGCTAGTCTTATCTATTTTTAAATGCTTTTTCAATTAGTTACAATGCAAGAGACAATCTGTACAAGATCTGTTTTTTTCTAATCAAGGCTTGAAATTTTAGCCCAAAGTAACTTCCAAACGTTGCCATCGCTTGGGTGAAAGTGTCAAGATTCTTCAAATACTGAAATTTGCCAAAATTTAACATTAACTTAAAATATTTCCAAAATACTGAATTTAGAATTAAAATATGGAAAGCATGACATTGCCAGGATTGAATATAACTGCACACATTAAAAACATTGACTCCTTTAAAAAGAAATTACCTTAAAATATAAATTTTGTTCTTCTGGTGAACTAATTGATTTTTCAGAATAGTGTGAATAAAGGATTTTTACTGATGATTTGTTTCCAAAACTCAAGAAGTTTATATAATTATTTCAAATAAGGAATGCATGGTTGACAAGTTTCTTATAAATGCCGATTGATATATATGGTTCTGAGCTGTAAAATTTTGATAAACATTGATTTTTCAAAATACAGGTCTGAAGAAAATATGGATCAAAATGAATAGGAAAAATTGAACTCAATTCATCACTTCACAAAGTCATCAGAAGCAAAATTCAACAATTTGAAGACAATATATATATGGCACTGGTTGACCAACAATGATTATATATAATAGACAACGCTTGTTATGGTGTGAATAATTGATTTGTTTCTCAAATACTTGTACCAGCCACTGTACGGAGCTGTGTAACAGTATATAAGACTCCAGGATAAATAAATCATGATCAATGATGTGTTTGAACTCAATCCGACCTGATACTGTGTCAATGCACCTAGGCATAGTGGTAATTTAATGTTTGGGTTTTTCATGCATGCACTGTATTGACAAATTAGGACGGAAAATACAGAGCCAGACAATTAAGTTTTGTTAGTTATACGTATACAGAGTCTGTATTTTACACAACCATATCTTAGGATTCTTTTTTGTCTCATAATTTCTTATCAAACATCTGTGACAATTTTTTTTTGTCTCATAATTCCTTATCAAACATCTGTGACAATTCTTTTTTGTCTCATAATTTCTTAGAAAATCATAAATATCTGTGACTAAATTTAAGTTCTAAACAGTAAGTAACATATGTAACTGAAATCACATTTCTTCTTTTTTTTCAATGTAGACATCTATTATAGATCATGCTAATGGATTTTATCCATATTTTGAACTCACTTCAACAAACTATGAGATGAAATATTTAAGGAGGCATCATCAGCGATCGATACGAATTGGCAGAGCAAGGACAATGGAAATAGTAATCAAGGAGTTCGAATTGCAAATTCATTCAAGAAAGCATAGATGTTTAGTGCATGCCAAAGTATCAGGACAATCAAGTGAGGATAAAAATTTATTACAGTAACAATTATGCCCTCAATTTTGACCCCAGGAGGTTGAAACACAAACTCATACATGAGATTGGTTGTAAATATGTGTTTATGGAGTTCTGGGGCTATAAGAAAATTAATGGAAATCTATTATCGCACATCAAAATTCTGTTTATATATACAAATGTGATCTCACTTTTTACACATACCCCACCCCCAACCCAATTAAACAATTTTTCTCATCATGATTTAAGATAAAATGGTTTTGGTTTCTGAATTTTTACAAAAATAAACGAAATATCCTTAAAACTATTAAGCGTTACCCGATTAAGTGGAAGGTACTGTACATACTCGTTAACCCAGTCCTAACATTAACGCTCGATCAGCTCTATCAATAGCAACCAATCAAATACCACCATACATATACTATTTCGGGGATCCTGTCATGGGGGCTAATATAAACACCAAAAGATGCAATATATGTGTTACTAATTGTCAATAAATTTAACGGACAAATACACATCTTGAATAGTCTGCACATATTAATGCAGGTGTCTGATTTTAGAAAGTCCTTCAAATTATATATGTGAAACAGTTCTTTCACTATCAATGACTGTCAGGACTGTGGGTTACCGACAATCATGCATTATATAATATATATATACATGTATAACTATACATGTACACTTCAAGCAAATCCTATAAATATATCCCCTCTCCAACTATATCTCCTTGCTGACTCAATACGAAGGCTAAATTAGAGCCATCAACAACGTTTAATTTGATATACGTAATAAATATTTTAATAGCTAAAAGTTACCTTCTCTTCTCACTGCACCTTAATCTTGCAGTAAACTGTTTTGTGGGACTGAATGTATATACATAATTAGTAGATTAATAATTAACATCTAAATGACACTGTAGTCATTAATAGTTTGTTATTGTTTTGTTTGGTGTCCAATGAACAGCTATATGATATAACGACATTTAAGGATGGTGTAGTCATTTGATCATCATGCATGTAAAAAAAATACATGTCTATTGATTTTCTCCATCTAGCTAAATATGCATGTGTATATATATCAGTCTAATCTGTCCAAACGACCATCTCTATTAAGCGACCATCTCTATTAAGCGGCTTGAGTCTCTGTTCTAAGCGACCATTTCAATTCCACCCGAGCGTTTTCGCTATATATTTTAACTGTATTAAACGACTCTCTGTTTACGCAAAACAAAAAAATTCAACATGACAAACGACTGCAATCAATATGGCTTTATCTTTTCGAACTATACACGTGTTGATTATATTTGTACATTTTTACAGTCTGAATTGTCTACCTCACTAGGTTTGCTTCTGAAAAACAATGATTTCAGAAGCTGTGAGTGAAAGTAAAAAAAAATGATAGCTGTTTAAACAAAATTTAGAAGTTGTTTATAAAGATAAATAAGAAAGAAGAACCAGATATCAACTGAATATCAATAGTTTGTTGTTTTATATATATATATGGCACACTCAATCTCCAAATTAACTACATTTAAATCTCCTTAACATGCCAACAGGAGCTTCCAACATTTCAATATATTTAATTAATAACAGAAGACATTTAATATCCGAGTTTAAATATTTGAATTCAATATCAAAGGTTTGTACATATACACACCAATTTACAGTATGTTTTACATATCAAAGGTTTGTACATATACACACCAATGTACAGTATGTTTTACATACATATATTTTGCAATCAAAAATACATTTCATGTTTATATTTGAGGTCAATATAGAGATTCCTTGCTGTATATAAACTGACCCTGATTATATTTCTGTACTTAAAATAGATTACTGAGTGCCAAACAAAACGGATATATTCCTTGTTTAAATCAATAACTGTTAAGGTGTTTTGCAGCAGACAAATCGGTGAAATGTCAAGTAAATGGATTTAATTGGTATAATGCTTCATAAAGGATTAGGCACTATACCTGGTATTGATTGGAATACCTGACATTCCTTTCCTTAATTATAAGCTAACAATGCTTAACAACTGGCACATCTGGGCCCAGATGTTCAAAAGGTGATAGGCTAATTACAGTTTAACAACAATATTAAAATCCCGATAAAATAATTTCTAGTAAAACTTATTTGACAAAATGTTCTTAAACTATATACAGTAAAACCTGTTGTAACGGCCACCTTAAATAAGCGGTCACCTCCATTAAGCGGCCAGTCTGTGGTCCGCCCGATGGAAAACACTAAGCTGTCACCTGCTCTAACGGCCACCTTAAATAAGTGGTCACCTCCGTTAAGCGGCCAGTCTGTGGTCCGCCCGATGGAAAACACTATATATATATATAACGAACCTTAAATAAGCGGACACCAGTCTAACGTGGCCAACGGCCACAAAAATCTTCCCCGAGTTGTTGTATCATCCTGTATTAAGCGACCATTTTGTCCGGAAGTAGACATCCGCGATGATCACATGACCAGGTATTTTTATCAAATTCATCAAAACTTTTATCTTTGTTGGTTTTCATTTTAAAATACACTGTACATGGTATATTGTTATCAATATCAATAATATATAAGTGCATTATAAAATGATAAATTTAATAAACTGTTGATAAAAAGAATTGGGCAACAGGCCATTCCTGGCCAACCTGGTTTAAGCAGCCACCTGTCTTAAGCAGCCAATATCTGTCGGTCCCTTGGGTGGCCGCTTAATACAGGTTTGACTGTATATAACACCTACCAGTCTCTTCATACCTGCTTATTCTGAAGGATATACACACATATGTGAAGGAGAAATGACATTTTGTCACTAATCAAGTGATTAAGCTAATAAACTTTTGAACAACTGGGCCCTGGTGTATATATATATATACAGTTACAGTAGAAATAATGAGATCAACACGGCATTTTCGCTAACGTTTTCAGGCCTTGCTGGCCTATAGTTATATATATAGTTATATATAACACAGTATGATATGTGGTCAGTATTTAAATGACAACCTGAGCTGTAGGTTCAATGTTATCAATTACAGAAGCTTTTTTAAAGGCCATTAATATATATAATGACTTGGAAATGGAACATTATCCATTTTTAGCCTTCATCACACAGGTTTTAATTAATGAAAGAATGTGTATACATACCGTATTCTGAACTCTTCAAACATATATAAGATAGCAAGGATGCTGAACAAAACTGAACTGATCATGATGACAGACCTCACTGATCATATTGCAAGTGGGAATGATTCTCAAATTCCTCAGCTCACTATAAACTATGCATGCTCATCTAAATAACATGAATCTTATATCATGATGATCAACCTATCTTTGAGGCCTTTCCTCATTAGCATTATTTAAAATAGCTATCTTATTGGTATTGTTCTCGATCAAGCGATTGTTATTTACAATTTATTATTATTTCAATTTCTATGTTAAATTACTGATTTGAATTTCATGTCACCTAGCTGGTTGATTAATTAAAGTTTTGACCAATAAACACCTGATTATTCTTAATAGCCCAGGTAATTAACACCATCACTGATCAAGTGTATACATGTAGGTATATATGTATATGGTGGCATAAACATTATACCAAATTAGGGCCATAAGTAATTATATATGATGGATATATCCAGGCCTAATTACATATTATATCAAATAATTGGGAGATATATATATATGTGTCATCATGGTCATCTGGTTATAATTTATGTTCTTACATCATTCAAGAATATGCTCGAATTTGAAATTAACCTTATACTAATAATATAACTAAAGTATTATACTGATATAATTTAAATTAGCTTCCAAAACACCAGTTGTACATGATAAACAACATACAAAATACTGTTTACTCAGCATGAAAAAAAATCAAACTCTATATATATAGTACTGTAAAAATGGCCTAGAACATCAAAATAACCAAACTTCATTGTACAATCTTCCTTTTTGTGATAAATAATAAGACTACAATACCTTATATATATAATTAACTAGGTCTACATATCAATTATTTTCCTATCAATTTTTAATAATCCAGGGTAATTGCTTATAAATTAAACTCAGACCTAGCTAGCTTATCTCTTTAATTTAGGGGTCATGAAATTTTTTTAGAAATCCTGAGTATTTGAGCCTTGATCAGGTGAGCATATTTTGTATAGATTTTTTTCAATTACTGATGGGACTGGATTTTTACTTTGAGTTGAGACGAGACTGAGTTATTCAGCAGTGATTTTATACACTACACACATAAATAATTTATATTTTGTTACTTTCATGTGTTTTCTGTTACAATGTGTGATATTGGAGGAAATGAGGTTTGACCATGCTTTATGCCAATAAGTGGGTTCTCATCACCTAACAATTGTACCACAGATACAACATAACAATGTGTATAGCTGACGAATTTGTAAACTCAGCATATAATGTCAACAAGATTTAATGGACGAATGTTATTGTTCAGTTGTTACACAATTGATGTCATATAGATCGCAGGCAATCGCGATAACAAGCAGTACACACACAGTACTGCAGTGTATCTTATCGTATGGTCAAGGTCCACTTAAGTGACAGCTATATAGGATTTTGACAGTCGACTCATGATATGCACAATTATTCAATACATTGTAACATATTTTTTTAGAATACAGTACAGTATCAATTTTATACCAACAAGGTAACATTTAATCGAGATATTGATAAGGCCTGTCGTCATATTTTGGAGGGGAAATTTTTAAAGAAACAATATCAAATCGAAAGTTTTTACTGGCAAACTAACATGAATGCTCCAAATTAAACCATGAAAGAAAGTATAAATGAACATTTCATGTTACACATTATTCTTAAATAAAAAGACTAGAAATATTGAATATTAATGAGGGATATACAACACTGCAGGTTATCACAATGTCTGACTAGGTGAGTTATTATTTGGCTTTTGGGGTTATTATAATAGAAGAAAATGGATGGGATGTTCTTATAATAATCAATACAGCACACATATATTCTGAATATTCGATAAGATTTTAAGCATAAATATGGATATAAAAATCCCGAAATCTCATCCCAGACGATCCCTCAAAAATTACATGTATATATATAATTAGGCCTGAAAACGTTAGCGAAAATGCTGTGTTGATTTCATTATTTCTAATATTTACACAATGCACAACGTCCTTTAAAGTTTTCACTTATAATTATATATACACTAATTAAATGATCTTGAATACTACAGCCATTTTTTCCACAAAAATACAGAACATCTATGGATTTAGAGATAGAAAATTGAAAATGTGTCATCAAAATTAACCTCTTCAATTTTAATATCAATTCAAACAAGCGGAAACTGTGGGACTCGGGGAGAACATCCAGACTAGGTCAATTAGAGATAGAAAATTGAAAATGTGTCATCAAAATTAACCTCTTCAATTTTAATATCAATTCAAACAAGCGGAAACTGTGGGACTGACAGGGCGTAGATCCAGACTAGGTCAGTGAACTATATAAATCCAGATAGCTCAATATTACTTCTTAATGTGTATTGTAGTTAATGTTCAATAGAGGATTTAAACCTCTTACAATAGTACTCCCAAGATTTATACAGAAAGGTGAATAATATTTCAAGCTAATGCTATAAGTATCATCCATTGTACAATGTACTAAATCTAAGTTGGATGTTGGATTATATATATAGTCATTACAAGTCAGTATACGGTATACGTAGTGGTCACAGATCAGAATAGGTCAAAAAGCAATGTCATTTAAAACCTCAAAAACTATTAGGGCATTTAGGTTCAATTAGGACAGGTACATTTTTTTTATAAGTAAACATTATTTTACAATTAAATATCTAAACAGAAAATGTGTTTCAGGTTTTAACAGTATTTAAATCATGATGATTTAGCGATTATATAATATACAGGCGTAGGCCCACTTCAGATGTGAAATTATGTGCCAAGAATGCAGAGTTCAATCTAATGATGACTTTGGACAGGAACTAATTCTATAGTGCTTGACAGACAAATCACATATAGCATCTTATAATTCACAACTGATGGTACTAACATTGGGGAGTAACGTGAATAAAGTCAGAAATATCATGAAGTTAATATACTGAAACGAAAAAGAAACGCAACATGGAAAATTGTGATTAATTTTGTATTTGTATTCAAGACCGGGTTCTTAGGTTGGCACACCTGCGTAACAGGAGATTAACGGCCGCTGAAACGGCAAGGAATACGATTGGTAATCATAACCGTCGAATTCATCCCCAAACAGTGATCAACAGACTGCGTGAGGCTAATTTGCGTGCAAGGCGACAGTACGTTGGTTTACCACTAACACCGCAACGTCGAGCACGTCGTATGCAATGGGCAACGGCACATATGCCCAGACGTTTTCCTATGAGACGTTGGAGGTCTATGCTCTTCACCGATGAATCTCGATTCACGTTATTTCGAGCAGATGGCCGTCAACGTGTGTACCGGCGTCGAGGCGAACGTTTTGCTGACGCCTGTGTTTTGGAACACGACCGATTTGGGGGTGGATCAGTTATGGTTTGGGCGGGAATCTCCCATGGTTTGAAGACGCCTTTGGTGATAGTCAATGGGAATTTAACGGCCGTACGCTATCGGGATGAGATCCTTAGGCCCCATGTTGTGCCGTTTGTTAGGCAGCATCATCTAACCTTTCAGCAAGATAACGCGAGACCACACGTTGCAAGAGTCTGTAGAGACTTTCTTGCGACACAGAACATTGTTCCTATAGATTGGCCTCCATATAGCCCCGACCTGTCCCCAATCGAGCATTTGTGGGATGAATTAGACAGAAGAATTCGAAATCGCCGTAACCCCCCAAATACCCTCCCTCAGTTAGCAAATGCACTCGTCCAAGAATGGAATAACATTCCAATACGGAAAGTCAATGCCCTGATGAACTCAATGCAACAAAGAATTAGAGATGTGATAACTGTTCGAGGAGGACACACACGATATTAGGGCACGGTTTCAAAACTGCTGCCATTTCAACTTGGATTCACGTAGGGTACTACCAATCATGACCTTCTAGCAAAGTGACCTGTTCTTAAAAATCTCTAAACATTTAAAGGATGTTACATCAATATTCAATATTAACTATTACATATGAAATTTAAACATAATGCTCACAAGTATTATTTTATTAAACCTACAATTTGAAGTTGCGTTTCTTTTTCGTTTCAGTATATATATATGAACAATATAAAAAACAAACCCAAAAGTATGAAGTTCTATAGTGATAAGCATGTATTAAAGAGATATGCCATAACCCAGACAAACTTTTTTCTTTATGTATATATACGGTAGGTCAATTAAGGTCAAAACGTAGGTCACTTGACCTACTTCCATTACATGACACACCAATGCCAAGGTAACTCATGATCACCTAAATATGAGTGAACTGTTTGATTGTTTGTTTGGTTTATCGCCTGTGAACAGTCAGGGTCATTTGTGGTGGGGTCTCCATGTATAGTAACTGGCTATGGTACGATGGCCGCAAGAGCCTGGCAAAATGAAATGAAAAAACTGTAACACTTTTTTTCATGGTACATTTTTTTCACATCTTTTTGTACCATTGTATGGTACAGAAAGATGTGAAAGCGAAGTTGAAATGAGTCAGTCTCTTTTGTATCTTTTTGTACCAAAAAGCGGCCGAAAACAGCCATGGTACAGAAACATA
Organism: Pecten maximus; assembly: GCF_902652985.1. Classification (NCBI taxonomy): domain Eukaryota; kingdom Metazoa; phylum Mollusca; class Bivalvia; order Pectinida; family Pectinidae; genus Pecten; species Pecten maximus. Next base: position 2,710,885 of record NC_047033.1, read on the forward strand.
TGAAACGGCCAGTCATAAGGGTTACTGAGTTTGACAAATGACTCCCAGATAAAACTGTCATCACATAGATATAGCCTGCCAATTAGTATCCGGAATGTCTGGCTACTAAGTGATCCAATCATCATTTATATTGATGGGGGGCCTGCAAAATGGTCAATTGTCTATTTTAACTTTTAAATGACTTTTCATTTTAAAAATAACGTGTTTAATATTTTTTTCCAGTGAGGAATTATCTGTACTTACATTGTCAATGTATCCAATCTGCCTCAACTTCTCGAGTACAAGAAACTATAAACACCGATGGGGTCCGTTTTGGGGAAATGGGACCATCAATTTTATTACGTAATAAAAACTTCTCGAGTAAAAGAAACTATAGACACCGATGGGTTTCGTTATTACGCTTTTAGCAATGAAATATCGAAAATTAATCATGCTATAAAAGTGGAATGAGGTTTAAGCAGCCACCTGTCTTAAGCAGCCAATATCTGTCAGTCCCTTGGGTGGCCGCTTAATACAGGCTTGACTGTATATATATATAACACCTACCAGTCTCTTCATACCTGCTTATTTTGAAGGATTATATACACACAAATGATTTGAAGTGAAGGAGAAATGACATTTTGTCACTAATCAAGTGATTAAGCTAATAAACTTTTGAACAACTGGGCCCTGGTGTATATATATTTATAGTTATAGTAGAAATAATGAAATATCGACGCGATCAACACGGCATTTTCGCTAACGTTTTCAGGCCTTGCTGGCCTATAGTTATATTATATAGTTATACATGTATTATACAGTATGATGTGTGGTCAGTATTTAAATGACAATCTCATAACAGAAGACCATTAATATATATATATAATGACTTAGAAATGGAACATTATCCATTTTTAGCCTTCATTACACAGGTTTTAATTAATGAAAGAATGTGTATATATATATATATACATACCGTATTCTGAACTCTTCAAACATATAAGATAACAAGGATGCTGAATAAAACTGAACTGGACATGATGACAGACCTCACTGATCATATTGCAAGTGGGAATGATTCTCAAATTCCTCAGCTCACTATAAACTGTATGCATGCTCATCTAAATAACATGAATCTTATCATGATGATCAACCTATCTTTGAGGCCTTTCCTCATTAGCATTATCTAAAATAATTATTTCATTGGTATTGTTCTCGACCAAGCGATTGTTATTTACAATTTATTATTATTTCAATTTCTATGTTAAATCACTGATTTGAATTTCATGTTACCTAGCTGGTTGATTAATAAAAGTTTTGACCAATAAACACCTGATTATTCTTAATAGCCCAGGTAATTAACACCATCACTGATCAAGTGTATACATGTAGGTATATATGTATATGGTGGCATAAACATTATACCAAATTAGGGCCATAAGTAATTATATATGATGGATATATCCAGGCCTAATTACATATTATATCAAATAATTGGGAGATATATATACACTACTGTATATGTGCCATCATGGTCATCTGGTTATAATTTATGTTCTTACATCATTCAAGAATATGCGTGAATTTGAAATTAACCTTATACTAATAATATAACTAAAGTATTATACTGATATAATTTAAATTAGCTTCCAAAACACCAGTTGTACATGATAAACAACATACAAAATACTGTTTACTCAGCATGAAAAAAAATCAAACTCTATATATATAGTACTGTAAAAATGGCCTAGAACATCAAAATAACCAAACTTCATTGTACAATCTTCCTTTTTGTGATAAATAATAAGACTACAATACCTTATATATATATATAATTAACTAGGTCTACATATCAATTATTTTCCTATCAATTTTTAATAATCCAGGGTAATTGCTTATAAATTAAACTCAGACCTAGCTAGCTTATCTCTTTAATTTAGGGGTCATGAAAATTTTTTAGAAATCCTGAGTATTTGAGCCTTGATCAGGTGAGCATATTTTGTATAGATTTTTTTCAATTACTGATGGGACTGGATTTTTACTTTGAGTTGAGACGAGACTGAGTTATTCAGCAGTGATTTTATACACTACACACATAAATAATTTATATTTTGTTACTTTCATGTGTTTTCTGTTACAATGTGTGATATTGGAGGAAATGAGGTTTGACCATGCTTTATGCCAATAAGTGGGTTCTCATCACCTAACAATTGTACCACAGATACAATATAACAATGTGTATAGCTGACGAATTTGTAAACTCAGCATATAATGTCAACAAGATTTAATGGATGAATGTTATTGTTCAGTTGTTACACAATTGATGTCATATAGATCGCAGGCAATCGCGATAACAAGCAGTACACACACAGTACTGCAGTGTATCTTATTGTATGGTCAAGGTCCACTTAAGTGACAGCTATAGGATTTTGACAGTCGACTGATATGCACAATTATTCAATACATTGTAACATATATTTTTAAAATACAGTACAGTATCAATTTTATACCAACTAGATATATAGGTAACATTCAATCGAGATATAAGGCCTGTTGTCATATTTTGGAGGGGAAATTTTTAAAGAAACAATATTAAATGGAAAGTTTTTACTGGCAAACTAATATGAATGCTCCAAATTAAACCATGAAAGAAAGTATATATGAACATTTCATGTTACACAGTATTCTTAAATAAAAAGACTAGAAATATTGAATATTAATGAGGGATATACAACACTGCAGGTTATCAATGTTTGACTAGGTGAGTTATTATTTGGCTTTTGGGGTTATTATAATAGAAGAAAATGGATGGGATGTTCTTATAATAATCAATACAGCATACATATATTCTGAATATTCAATAAGATTTTCAGCAAAAATATGGATATAAAAATCCCGAAATCTCATCCCAGACGATCCCTCAAAAATTACATGTATATATATATAATTAGGCCTGAAAACGTTAGTGAAAATGCCGTGTTGATTTCATTTGCCGTGTTGATTTCATTATTTCTAGTATTTACACAATGCACAACGTCCTTTAAAGTTTTCATTTATAATTATATATACACTAATTAAATGATCTTGAATACTACAGCCATTTTTTTCCACAAAACTACAAAACATATATGGATTTAGAGAGAGAAAATTGAAAATGTGTCATCAAAATTAACCTCTTCAATATTAAATCAAACAAGCGGAAACTGTGGGACTCAGGGCGTAGATCCAGACTAGGTCAGTGAACTATATAACTCCAGATAGCTCAATATTACTCCTTAATGTGTATTGTAGTTTATGTTCAATAGAGGATTTATAAACCTCTTAATAATTACAATAGTACTCCAAGATTTATACATAAAGGTGAATAATATTTCAAGCTAATGCTACAAGAATCATCCATTGTACAATGTACTAAATCTAAGTTGGATGTTGGATTATATATACATGTAGTCATTACAAGTCAGTAGTGGTCACAGATCAGAATAGGTCAAAAAGCAATGTCATGTTCCCATTTAAAACCTCAAAAACTATTAGGGCATTTAGGTTCAATTTAAGGACAGGTAAATTTTTTTTATAAGTAAACATTATTTTACAATTGAATATCTAAACATAAAATGTGTTTCAGGATTTAACAGTATTTAAATCAAAGATGATCTAGCGAATTATATTATACAGGCGTAGGCCCACTTCAGATGTGAAATTATGTGCCAAGAATGCAGAATTCAATCTAATGATGACTTTGGACAGGAACTAATTCTATAGTGCTTGACAGACAAATCATATATAGCATCCAATAATTACAACTGATGGTACTAACGAGTAACGTGAATAAAGTCAGAAATATCATGAAGTTAATATATATAGTATACGTATATATATGAGACACCAGGAGTTCAATGAAAGTTAACCCATGCTACAAGTAAGATTTAAGTTCCAGTGAGATGTAGTGCAGGAGATCATGATCAGATTCGAAACAATTTAGTAATTTGAATAATGTACTACCGCGGTATGTCAAAGGTCAAAATGTAGATCAAATTGACCTACTTTTGATATATGACACAACTGATCCCCTATTGGCTATAGCTATATATATATGAACAATATAAAAAACAAACCCAAAAGTATGAAGTTCTAGTGATAAGCATGTATTATCTAGTGATAAGCATGTATTATCTAGTGAAAAGCATGTATTATCTAGTGATAAGCATATATGTATTATCTAGTGATAAGCATGTATTATCTAGTGATAAGCATGTATTAAAGAGATATGCCATAACCCAGACAAACTTTTTTCTTTATGTATATATAGGTCAATTAAGGTCAAAACGTAGGTCACTTGACCTACTTCCAGTACATGACACACCAATGCCAAGGTAACTCATGATCACCTAAATTTAAATGACTGTTTGTTTGTTTGGTTTATCGCCTGTGAACAGTTAGGGTCATTTGTGGTGGGGTCTCCACATATAGTAACTGGCCATGGTGAATACTTAACAGAACAACATACTGGAGGCCCGTTGCATGCCATCTAGAGAATTTAGTAGGGTAAAGTGTCTTTCCAAAGACACAACCATGACAGCACAGACTGGAACCTTTTAAATTTCTCAGCTTCCTGATAAACACAAACCGACACACCTCAAATCTTTACCCGAGATTACGTAGCCGATGCCCTAACCGACTGAGCTATCCCAGTCCCTGCTACGTTTTTTAACTCTGCATGCCCAAAGTATGACACTCCAGTTATATGCAGTACAAACAAAAGGCCTAATGCATATGGCACAATTTATTAAGAATGGAAATAACTTTAAGCACAAGTTGTAAAGCTTACACAAGTATTTACAGATGTACAGTATAACATGATTAAGCATTATAATTGTCGCTATTGATCCCAATATGATATACTTCTGTTAAACTCACAAAGTATATGTCTGAAGCAGTTTAATTCCGGGTTCATGTTTTAGACCCATCCTTTGGTTGGTCTTAAAGGAGGTTGTCAGAAATAACCCAATTCATAAATACCTAGCCCATTACATGCCATATTTTCAGGAGACCTATAAGGGAGATTAATGATTGTTTTAAGGGAGTTTTGCCTAAAATATAAGGGAGATTTGTGAGCAACATGATATCGAATATCAACATTTTTTTACTCAACTTTAAAGCAATAAACTAATTCAGCAGTCGTAGTGAAAAAAACCACATTGACGGCACATATATCGAAGGCGAAAGCAGACGTAAAGCTGCATTTTGGTAAACTGAAATTCTATTGTTTTTCAGTGGCCAATCGACAATTTGAGTCAACATCAGAATTATAAGGACATTCAAATGAAACACATTAAACTAAGTAAAATTTTAAAAGGAAAAAAAATAATCTAAAAATCACCAATTAACGAAATGGTTGTATACATAAAACACATAAAAATTTATGGTAGAGCTCTATTGCACATTATAACCTTAGAATTTAAAGACAAAGTTCTTTTGTCTCATCAAAATAAGACATTTTAACAGCAATTGGATAATTAGCGTATAAATTATGCAGCCTGTCCCAATTTCAAGCCTCTTAAATAGATGTATTTTATCAATTTATCAATGACAAATTAAAACAAACAAAAATTTGGTTTCCTTCCTGATTCCTGAAACCAGTTTTTTTTTTTTGCTATATATTTCCTAGAATTGAATTGAAGTGCATTTTTACCTCTGATGAGTTACATCTTAGTAACGAAATCAGTCATTACGTATATCATACTAAGTGGACGATATGGTTCTACACAACACGGACAGCACATTAGTGTTTCTTTCCCAGTCAGTTTTATTAAAGTACATGAAATTTTCAATGCTAGGAAATAAATTCAGCTTGTTTTCATTTTAAGCAAATGCAAAACTAACTATAATAGCCACTAAATTTTTTTTAATCAGTTGCACAGATCTATGCTATGATATTATACGGTAAAATCTGTTGGGGGGGGGGGTTCCCAAGATACAATGTTTCTTCATTACTCATGATCATTACACGATTTGGTCGCATAGATGCTTTAATAGCAGCCTTAAGACATATATAACATTCAAGCATCACACTGACCCAAATTGTACAAACGGTAACATGGACGATTTGCACAATCATCCTAATGCAAATTCTTCGAAAGTTTGGAATTACAGTTTCCACGAAATTTACCATTGGGTAGCCAAATCCAATTATTATCGATAATTGATCGGAAGAAGTAATCAAATTGTTACAAATAATCGATTAAAAAAAAATCTCACCCAACAAGGATGTCAAAGGATGACGGGTATAGACACAACTTTAACACAAACCTATAATAGTCTCCTCTCAGGTTCCATTAGGGGATTAATTATTACATTCAGTACAATTCTCAATATTTTATAATTTTAGATAGCAATTCAATTCATTCATTTATGGAAAATAATAATAAAGTTGCGACCTATTCACCCATTCAGGTATGTAGACCAAGACTATACACAATACGTAAACATTCTATAAGATCTGAACAATAAAATACTTGTATATGGAAAAAAAAAATTCTTCAATAATCTGGCATTCGTCAATTTATTGCCTTTTGTATTAATTGAAGCTAACATGTACAATTTGTTTTCATTGAAAATATTTTATTGTTTCAGAATTCAACAGCCAATAAATATAATGTAGCAATATAATCATATCTATTTATATGAAATTAAATAGCATTTAAAGATTTTAAACCGTTTGAAAGAAATAGCTTAAGTCTAAGGCTTGGTTTGGTTTCTTTTAATTGTTTAACGTCCTATGAATTGTTACTGTTTGTACAATTTGGGTCAGTGTGATGCTTGAATGTTATATACTCTTAAGGCTGCTATTAAAGCATCTATATATGGGACCAAATTGTGCAATGAGTAATGAAGAAACATTGTATTATTATGTATTTAAGGACATGTCATGTTTTTGAGGTGGAGGAAAATCGGGAATACCCGAACAAACGAGGACTGCGAACGGTACAAAATACGCCCGCCATGAAAATCGACGCATTTTATTTGAAGGAAAGAATTAACTATGAGTATGCACAATTGGGTGTGAAAAAGTAATATTAGTGGAGCAAGCTTTAAGGTTGGTACGTGATGATAATATAATATGAAGGTATAAGAGTATACATGCAGATGTGCAATGAAATGATTGTTTGTGCAAGCTGAAATGGAATGAAATCAATTGTTGTTGGATACAGTGTGGTTACCTTTTTTTACCGAGAGATATCCAAATGGCTTTGTGTGGGGAGTAGTAAACTTCAAGAATTCCACAGTTATGATCCTCTACACAAGCTTAAGGAAATTTTTAAGTTATAGAAAATTTCTAAAAATAGTAACAGTAACCTAGATTCGCAAACCACGACCTTGAAATTTGACATGTCTCAAGAACTTGTTGCAAGGAACAACTGTATGAAGTTTCATTGAAATCCATTCAGTACCGTGACAGGAAACCTCAGGACAATGTAAATGATGACGTACGAACGGACAGGGTGACGCCAATATACTGAAGTGACGTATTCGCGGAGGGCGTATAAAAAAGGCCTACGGGCAGTACCAGGCAATTGTTCCACGTGTGTTTCGAACTCGCAACCCAGTGATGGAGGGCTAGTGATAAAGTGCCTAGACACCTGAAACACTCAGCTACTGTTGCTCCTCTGTTATGGAACTGTGCATATATATACAAGTACATGGTCTGTCCTATAAGAAGTTTGTGTATAAATTCAAAAGATGATCTCCGGACCTCAGGTTCCTATCCAATTTTCAACTTAATATGTGACTTCACATCATCCCATCATTGTAACCCAATGCAGCAAGGAGCAGGGGAAGGGTGTGACTGAATTTGGTTTAAACTATAATTTAAATCCCCATAAAACTTTCCTAATAAATAGCCCCTAGGGCTCTAAGAATTGAAAATATATCCCTTACCACCGCTCTGGTATTATCGCAGATAACCCTATAGCTTTGCACATCCTATCAGGGAATTGAACCCTGCATGATCCCTAAATGAACGGCAGGTGTTACCACTGTGCCACCTGTCAATCCAATTAACCACAAAACAGAGCAGGATACATAGATTAAAGTTTTTAGAAAATAAATCTGTCACTGTACAACCAATTATGTCAACTGCAAAGAAACAAACATCTAAGTCAAAACATGAAAGTTAGAATAGTGTTTCTGCACCAGGTAACCCCTGCTCTCCTGCTTCCAAAATCATGAAACCAAAGGGAAATAACTTGTGTGTGAAGCTAGAAGGCAGTCACTCAGTTAAAGAACTGTTGATGTTAGCGTAACTTACTTAATTAGCTTATTTATTAGCTTCCTAATTAGAAGAGCATGTCAAGGTCCATGGCTGTGATCGATAGACATTGAAAATAATACTGTTACATGGATAATAGAAGGGTAGTTCACTTCATGCAGTTGAAGTTGACAAAGTCAAATTATTGTTCATTCTACTGCTATAATTAGCTAGATCGATATCAGCATAATTAAGTTATTTAAGAGTTTGTGAACATTTTTAACATTTAATTAAAACAAAATAAGAAATTCTGTAAACATGAACCAGATCTGTTAGGTTACGATTCGGAAGGGGACTTATTTGACAGGACGCGGTAGACATTCATGGGTAAAACGTAAGTATATGCCAGCTCCTGTGGGGCACCCCCATAACATGACAAGTTCAATAAAATATAGCATGCATATATATGCAACAACAATTTTGCAATAACTGTGCAGCTCAATACCAAGAAATTCTTCACTTGATCCTGTTTATAATGTCTGTGGGTCATCATGCACTCTACAATAGTGCTTTCTGACTTTTAGTATATATATATATATATATAGTATGCCTCTGTATATAATTGTAATAGATAATATGAAACATTTTCTTCGGGTTAATTGATATATTTAAAGCAACTAAAGCATTCCATATCACAACCAGTATATAATTTTATGCCGAAACTTCAAGCGTAGAATTCAACAGAGGATTTACAAACATACATTAGCCTTTAATTCAGGACTCCACTTTTGGTGAAACAACACAATAAATCCAATGCTATATTAGTGGTAAAGTCTCAATTTATAATCATATCAACAGATTATGTTTGATGGTCCACTGTCTGCATGATCATCGCTCGGCTATAAAGTCCCACAGCTACATCATATCCAAATAATCTATCCTGATACACTGATGTTTATCACAGGATGTGGGTTAAATTTAAACGAATAGCCTACGTATTGGTTAAATAACATGGTTACACAACTTATGTGTAAGAAAATGTATTTCAGCAGGCTATCCTATCTATAACCTTATAGGGATTCAAATCCCAAAGCATAAATGGATATATTCAGACAAATACAACTCTCACTTGCTTGTTAAAATAATAAACACATTTACAAAGAACAATAACCGATTGAAGCCTAATTTAACTACTGGCACCGCCTACTCGGCTACTACCTCTCGAGATTGTGTATTCAAATTATAGCTATACGTCAGTGAAATATCACGCTGCACGCGTATTCACTGGATGAAAACGCACACAAATTTCAGTCGAACATGTGTGGAAAAGATAAAAGTGAAACTCGAGCCAGTTTCCATCTTAAACGGGGTCAAGCATGTCGAGTTTCTTGAAATTTCGGTGCCAAATTCACAGAATGTTCACGCATGTGCTGTCTGAGCCTTTTGCCTCGAACTCTCTTGCAAATGAGAAACGTATGAATAAGAAACATTCTTTTATCCATATTACCTGTTTTTACGTTGTTTTTACGTGCCATTGTCTAACTTGTGAAGTGCTACAATCCTACTGTATGACACTGCCTTGCTTGAAACTGCTGCCACTGTCAACCGGAAATGCTGCCTGTGCTGTTTATATCGGAACTTCACGGAAACAGCCGAGTGTTTCCGAATGTTGTTTAATACGTGTAAAACGGGTAGGCTATTTTGCAATCATTATGCTGATTCAAGCCAACGCCTATTTTGTATTATGTTTCAAGTCCATAACACCGATTCAAATCTTGTTGCTTTCATGGTCGAATAGTTTACAACAGAAATCGTGCGTGAAAGCAGCACAACAACTATTTATAGTCTAGGATACAAGATTATATAAAGATTTATTTTGCTATAAAAAATCTACATCACGTAGGTCGCCTTACTCGATCCAAGCAATTGTTCATAATAATCGAATGATTTGAAATGAAATGTTTAAAATTTAAAATAAGAAATCTGAAACATTTTCTCATTGATTGATTCATTCATTCATACATTCAGAGACATATATCTATATATATATCTTTGATACATTCATTCATTTACACATAGATCTAACAGTTATACATGTATTATATATACATTTCTTATTTACATTATTAACGTCCCTAATTGATTCAACTCAGTGACAGCATAAAAATAAACTAACACTAGACTAGAAGGAAACAAAAAGACACGACAATATATATTTTCAAGAAGAAGAAGAAGAATATATTAATCGATATTGAAAATCAATTTATTGATATCAATGGATGAAAACTTATTAATGCAGTAGTTGTTAATATTTATAAATTGATTATAAATTTATTGATAAATGAGTGATGACTGTAACTTTATACATTATGTATGTCAGAGACCTATATAGGTCTCTGTGTATGTTAATGAGTACGTACGAGTTAGGATCGGGGACCGAGTGTGTTTATACAAAAGATATGATGATAAAGTGTGAGATTTAGTATGTGTGTGGGTAATTGTGTGTGGGAATGTATGTGGGTAATTGTGTGTGGGAATGTATGTGGGTAATTGTGTGTGGGAATGTATGTGGGTAAGTGTGTGTGGGAATGTATGTGGGTAATTGTGTGTGGGAATGTATGTGGGTAATTGTGTGTGGGAATGTATGTGGGTAATTGTGTGTGGGAATGTAAGTGGGTAATTGTGTGTGGGAATGTAAGTGGGTAATTGTGTGTGGGAATGTATGTGGGTAATTGTGTGTGGGAATGTATGTGGGTAAGTGTGTGTGGGAATGTATGTGGGTAATTGTGTGTGGGAATGTATGTGGGTAATTGTGTGTGGGAATGTATGTGGGTAATTGTGTGTGGGAATGTATGTGGGTAATTGTGTGTGGGAATGTAAGTGGGTAAGTGTGTGTGGGAATGTATGTGGGTAAGTGTGTGTGGGAATGTAAGTGTGTGTGGGAATGTATGTGGGTAAGTGTGTGTGGGAATGTAAGTGTGTGTGGGAATGTAAGTGGGTAAGTGTGTGTGGGAATGTAAGTGGGTAAGTGGTTGTGGGAATGTATGGGGTAAGTGTGTGTGGGAATGTATGTGGGTAAGTGTGTGTGGGAATGTATGTGGGTAATTGTGTATGGGAATGTATGTGGGTAAGTGTGTGTGGGAATGTATGTGGGTAAGTGTGTGTGGGAATGTATGTGGGTAATTGTGTGTGGGAATGTATGTGGGTAAGTGCGTGTGGGAATGTATGTGGGTAAGTGTGTGTGTGGGAATGTATGTGGGTAAGTGTGTGTGTGGGAATGTATGTGGGTAAGTGTGTGTGGGAATGTATGTGGGTAAGTGTGTGTGGGAATGTAAGTGGGTAAGTGTGTGTGGGAATGTATGTGGGTAAGTGTGTGTGGGAATGTATGTGGGTAATTGTGTGTGGGAATGTATGTGGGTAATTGTGTGTGGGAATGTATGTGGGTAAGTGTATGGGAATGTATGTGGGTAAGTGTGTGTGGGAATGTATGTGGGTAAGTGTGTGTGGGAATGTATGTGGGTAAGTGTGTGTGGGAATGTATGTGGGTAAGTGTGTGTGGGAATGTATGTGGGTAAGTGTGTGTGGGAATGTATGTGGGTAAGTGTGTGGGAAGAAAAAAATATTCATAAATATCAATAAATTAATTATCAATATATTGATACAGAAACCATATTTTGAAATATTCGTTTAAACATTTTATTCGATATGCTTCAATTATAGTTAAACTATCATTAATATCTAATTGATTATTAATATCTCAAAAACGACAGCATTAATTATTCAATCATTAATATTCAAAATAAATTCTTTTCCGCAACGGCGTGACAAACTGCACCTCTCTTTTCACTCTGATAAGATATCCTATCAAACAGCATTAATAAGCCGGCCCTTGACCAGTCCTTGTAGCACGTGCATCCCACCTACTTTCTATCATAAAACAAACCGCATTTTGTAAGGGACGTGTATTCTATATATAGATTATAAATATACGTCCATGACTTTGTCAACACATCTTTTTTTCTTTCCTCGGTTAACAGACACCAGCTGGCAGTGGATCAGACATGACAGCCAGGCTGTCTGGGAGAGAAAAACTCAGAAAATGTTCTACAAGAAAATGTTCATTTCATATCTACAAGAAAGTGTTTATCGTATACATTTTGATGGTAATGTGTCAACATATATATATACAAAATATCTTCTGATTCCTAGTTAAAGAGGTCAGGCAGTCGTACAATGACCACTATCGATATAATGTTGATATTTAGGCCTATATATCGCTCTCCTTTCATTTCCGCCATTTTGGAATAGTAAGACATTAAAAAAGTTTCGAATCACGTGAACTTGGCACGAATTTACAACCGACGGTTCGTACAAATTTTAAGTCAATGGTCCATTATACGCAACAGTTTGAAAGACTTTTCTTTCATTCTCTTTACATACATAGGGATTCAACATCGCAATACATATGTATATATATATATATATAATTGTCATGTAGTAATAACGACAGTACAGACAAGTAAATTGTCGAAACAATACAATAATGGTGCTTACAGTTGATGTTATAAGATAATTTATCAACTTATTTATGGAGGACAAAGAGTGAGCATTAATATTATATATCGACCGTGGAATAAGGTTTCATGCCAAGTCCCTATGCTTCGTATTTTAGCTCAATCGGTAGTGTGTTAGACCTGGTCTAGTGCACCAAGTGTCCCGGATTGGATCCATATCACAGAAATAAAAAAAAAATGGGATAAAAAAAAATGCAAAGCATTTGAATGTGTATGCTAGAAATGAAAATAACCAAAACATCTTACTGCGATGTGTGTATTATAGAAAACGTTAAATGAAGTTACATTATGTAAACATGACTCCTAAAATCCATATAACCTGCGGTCTAGGAATAATCTGGAATTTTATTTCAAAATAGTTCTTCATAGTTCACAAAAGTGAAACTGTTAACTATTTAATGCATTGTACATAGTTATATATATTTTTTTCCATTTTTATTTTTCTAAAACCGGTTCAGACGTATGAATACAACACAAATAAATAATTTAAAAAAAAAACTTCCTTGTCGACAATCTAAATAAAGTGTAGTTTACGTGACATCACTAGATGTATGCTGACAATGCTGGAATTTACCCCTGTTTATACTGAGGAGGAGGAGGAGGAGGAGGAGGAGGAGGAGGAGGAGGAGGAGGAGGGAGAGGAGGGGGGGGGGGGGGGAGGAGGAGAAGGGGAGGAGAAGAAGGGGGAGGAGCAGCAGCAGCAGCAGGAGGGGGAGGAGGAGGAGGAGGAGGGGGGAGAGGAGGAGGAGGAGGAGGAGGAGGAGGAGGAGGAGGAGGAGGAGGAGGAGGAGGAGGAGGAGGAGGAGGAGGAGGGGGAGAGGAGGAGGAGGGGGAGAGGAGGAGGAGGAGCAGCAGCAGCAGCAGGGGAGAGGAGGCGGAGTATAGGGGGTTTCAGTATAGTACGCTATAGTGACATGATACCAATAGTCAGCCTTAGCTTGATCACGGCAATGTATGTATACAAACAATGATCACGCTATGCGTATTACTTAGTGCGTGATATTGAACAAAATACGTTACCTGAACAAGGATGTCAATAACTGGGACTCAATCTCTTCCCTTACAAAAGGTGGGTGACTACTCAAGTCCGAAGAGTTTTAGTCCAAGGATTTTTTTTATTTTCCTAATCCAAAGAATCTAGTACAGTACCATGACGGTACCCGATGTTTCAGTTCGGATGCCCTCGGTACAGACTACACAAGTGATCGTGAGGAGTCTACCCGGTATACATCTGCAGTGTAAAGTTCAGTAGGATACAGTACACATGTGATCAGTTTTAACATTCAACTCGTACTAAACAAACTCTAAATGTTAGGACGAGTTTATTACTGATAACACAGCATTTTGTAGATAGTGCTTGTTATAAATAGATGCATGCAACTTTAAAAAAAAAGAAGTCTGTCACAGGGACTTGACACAAGTCAATCCAATCCCATATGTTTATATTACAATATATACACTATATAGTACATTGTACTTACGGAATGCACACAGGGACTTCACACCCATTTCCAATCCAATCCCATATGTTTATATTATACTAAATACACTGTATATTATTTACGTAATGCACACAGGGACTTCACACCCATTTCCAATCCGGCGCCATTAGCTTATAGTACATTATATACGTAATGCACAAAGCGACTTGGCACAAATTTCCAATTCAAAGCCACATGCTTACGTTATGCTATTGTGATCAATGGGACTTGAAGATTTCGTTTACAAAACTGTTGTCAAATGAGTATTTCAGCGTTTCCTGCTGATACCTGGTATGCTTCGATGTCGAACGAGTCTTCGAATCAAACTGCGATTTGAAATGCAGACGTGCAAAAATTATCTTTCGTATATTTACACTCGTTTCATCATTTCATTGCAGTGAATAAAAAACATCGTTCTGATTTGCCAAAATTAATTATCATTATCAATATGAGTAAATTATCTCGACATGACATCATGAATTTGGTTAAAATCACGATTGTAAAACGTAAAACATGTAATACAAATTGTCACATGATCTTTAAAGGAAATGTATATGTCACATAAAACGCGAACTAAGAAAACACAGCCGCTTCTCCATGGTACAATTTAAAACTAAAAGCTATTTCATCAATAAGCAGTTATTATATATTGTCTTACCAAGTTGATAATTTCAGAAAAAAAAAATCGCTGGTAAAATGTAATAAAGTGATAAAAATGACGCCCTGCATGATGTACATACCTACAGGAATGTCATTGTAATGAATATATAATAGCGTAAAACTGTTACAAATTAATCAGGTCCCTGTGCCCAATGGACCGCGATGGTTGAGTGATTTCCCGAGACTTTATCACTAGCCTTCCACCTCTGGGTTGCGAGTTTGAAACCCACGCGGGACAGTTGCCAGGTACCGACCGTAGGCCGGTGGTTTTTCTCCTGGTACCCCAGCTTTCCTCCGCCTACAAAACCTGACACGTCCTTAAATGACCCTGGCTGTTAATAGGACGTTAAACAAATTAAAATGAACCACACCAAACTAAACTAAACCACGTGCCCATGTTACCCAATTAAGAATTCAATACGCCCATCTGTTACGTGCACGTAATATTGACGGGGTGGACAATCGAAGTTGTGAATGTACATTTATGTATATATATTTACTCAATACGTCCGCTGATGCGTACACGCTTATCATTTTTTTGGCCGATCGAATGTTGAAATCGGGAAGGCCAAAATTCAGTTGAAAAAAATAACACTTATACCATTAAGATCGCCTGCTCCCCTCCATATCACAAAATTAGTTTAGGATGTGAATAGATGGATAAGGATGTGCGTCACAATAAGACAGTTCATTCTTTGTACATACACCCTTAACACAAACGACAACTGTCCAGAAGTTCGCGCGTCACGATATAGTATACACCCTTAACACAAACGACAACTGTCCAGAAGCTCGTGTGTCACGATGAGGCAGTTCATGTATAGTATACACCCTTAACTCAAACGACAACTGTTCAGTAACTCGCGCGTCACGATATAGTATACACCCTTAACTCAAACGACAACTGTCCAGTAGTTCGCGATTCACGATAAGGCAGTTCATGTATAGTATACACCCTTAACTCAAACGACAACTGTCCAGAAGCTCGCGCGTCACACTTTCGTTTCACGACATCCGTGTGTTTTACAGTAAGACAGCATATCTTGACATCCGGTATTGCACATGTCATAATAAGATGGCATATTCCCTTAACTCATTCGGTAAGATTAAGGCTATACATACCGTGAATCTTACATACGGAACAGCTGTTCCCGCTCCTCTGTCTGAGTTAGCAATGACTGACGAACTAACATAGACAGATATGCTTACTATGCTTATTTTTACCTGGATTACACGAGACAAGACAATCATACTCACCTCTTGATTTTTCCAGCGGAGACGTCTAATTAACTAACAACACAATCATACTCACCTGGTGATTTTTCTTAATGGCGACGTCTAATTAGCTGATACGACAATCATAGATCTATACACACACCTGTTGATTTTTCCAATCGAGACGTCAGCTCAGATTATTTGACTTGGTTTGTAATGCTGGTTTACGTAAGTGTTGTTTCACTTTCACTATTAATTTCTTGGAATATTCAGCACAGGTAATTTTTCAGAAAATGGAGTTACAAAGTTCTCCTGTGCATGTACATGTACTAGTATATCAGGGTATATGATATATATTTACCTGTCACAAAACCAATAGTGAGTTGTAAATATGACCCACTCTAAACGTAAGAGACACTATCTACAGCG
This sequence comes from Pecten maximus, assembly GCF_902652985.1. Lineage (NCBI taxonomy): Eukaryota > Metazoa > Mollusca > Bivalvia > Pectinida > Pectinidae > Pecten > Pecten maximus. The sequence continues at coordinate 2,727,471 of NC_047033.1, forward strand.
TATGTACATTACAATTTATCAGAACAGGTACGTATATTCTCAACACAGTATACTATTTCATGAGATAATTTACCTTCGGATTACCAACACATAGTTCATATGATACATCGTGTTAATGATTAGATATATAATAAAATAACACAGATAAACGAAGGATTGCGATTTTAGGATTGACTGACCTCGAACTCAAGGTCTATTGACCTAATAGCCAAGTCAAAAACACCTGCAGGTTAAACCACTTAACCACATCCACGTTTTAAAAAATGTACATTCGATCGTGCAGGGATGGTCGACCCGATACCCTGACATGATATTTGACGATATTAATATCTGGATCACAATGTACATGTATATATATATAGATTACTTATAATCAACATGGCATCACTACGACAGTAAACTCAAATATGAAACCTTCGGATCAACACTACATATAATATGATATATTGCGTTTATAATTATATTAGGTACACATGTGTGATTGTATATAAGAGACTTCTACAATATACTTATTTAAAAATAGTTTTAAAACAATACTGTAACGCCTCACACTTATCAAGGGTCAGTTACTCATCGTTCTTCCAGTCACAGTTCCGGATGTACCAAAGAAGCACGTTTTCAGCGAGTTCCTTTACAGGACTGACCGTCTACATGCCTTCCATCACATGGAAATTGCACAATCTATAGTAATGTCGCATGTGTTGTTTGTCGATAGAGACTGTCGTGGTATAGATATGAATATTGTGGACAGCTGCGCGCACTGTCAATGCCGTTAGCGCCTACCGTAGTCTCTCTTTTCATTAATAGACCTCCCACGAAATCAATTTTCTAATCCTTTCGTTATTTTCTTTGTTGTCGTGATTGATGCATTTTGTGTGGCTATCTTCAGTATCTTAAGATCTGTGCCTGTCTGTCCATCCTTTCGTTTGTACTTTTTAGCTAGGAATTCGTAATCACCTTTCTCACCCCATAATTTCATGGACAAAAGACTACATGTATATTCCATAAGTCGATTTGGTCGTTCGCCCGTCCGTCTGTCCATCCTACCTTAAACGTAAAACCAGTGTTATGTTCTGCAGGTCATGATAAGCTTACGATATCCCCAAAATTCCGGTAGGTTTCTGTGTAAGCATACTCAGATGGCCAAGCGTACATGCGCAAGTTTGGTGGTTTGGGGACTGGTCATTGCAGTAACAGAACGGAATAACAAAAATCGTCGTTTCAATCCATCCGGTATAATTTGCCTCTCCAATTATTGCTATTTCGCCGTTTTTGTGCTATCTCCTCGCTGAGCGAAACGATGAATGCTATGGCTATTTCGAATCGAAATACTGTTGGTTAGCAGGGTGAATTCAAGATGGTTAGCTGGGCGTAAAATGTCGTGTGCCTAAACTTTGACTTAATGTTTTCATTGTTTCGCGCAACTTTTTATTTTTCATTATTTTGCTTTTCGAGAGGTAGAACGAACAGCGGAACGATACATTTAAATGACATATGCATGTATGTTTTCAGTTGGATGTGTACCCATTTTCGACGATCCCTATCATTGGTAAAACATTTACAACTAAATAATTTGTAGATGTTTCAGTTCTTTGCTGGCGCTGTAGCTCTTCGCATAGCGCATTGCCATTCTTCGCTTGCGCTGTAGCTCTAGGCATGGTGCATTGCAGCCTCTTCGTTGCCGTTTTAGCTACACTCGGAACACCTCGGCCGATTCTCTACGGTCATCTAACGTATCTAGATGACCGTAGAGAATCGGCCGAGGTGTTCCGAGTGGTTTTAGCTATTCGCATTGTGAATTGTCGCTCTTTGCTTTGCTACTGTTGTAGATCCTGGACATCAACACGAAGAATTATATGGTGTAGGAACACATGTCGCCACCTTATGGAGCATAACCAAATCATAATCAAATTAACGTTATCAACTGACACACATTCCAAGGTATTTCGACAACAGCGCAGTGTAAATCATGTACAGGCTACACCCAACAAAGTCAGATTTTAAAACATCTTATCCTGAGTGAATTATCTCTTTTTACATTAAACGTGTGAAATATAATCTTATACAAGTCTAAAACTGAATATAACGTCTAACAGCAAAAATGTGTTCTTTGTTGGTTCTACGGTAATAAACTTTATACGTGTCTGGTTGGAATCGCAGTAGACGAGTTTTTGACTTTTGTTGTAGGTAAATGTAGGTCTTCATTGGAGTTTGAGGTCATCCCTATGTGTATTATCCCTGTTTGTTTCGCGTCTCACTCTGTACCATGGTTACATTTTTTTCTAATTTTTTTTTTTTTCAAATTTGCATTTGATTTCCACTATTCGGGAAAATCTTATACAGAATTTTTTATATCTCGAGAAATTCATAAGCTCCTAACTACTCATTCAATATATCAAATCCGACAGTTTCAAATGCCTTTACGAATTCAAGATAAATCATCCGAATAGACTAGATGCAATATTTACTGTCCAGTTTTTGATGGATTCAGAAGTGAAAAAAGGGCAGTTACAAAAACTACAATGAACAACTCATATGCTCATGATTGGCCTCTCTCATCTACAAGTTCATTTTTCTAAAAAAAAAAGTTATCCTATTGGCCACCTTCCCGCCACTGCTTTCCCCAGACTACTTAAATAACTCCTGACGGAAGATGCAGTTTAAGTTAATGAAGACCATTGGTAAGTATTATGGTCGATAACACGTTCTCATTCTGTATGTCTAATGGTTCCATTGTCACATCCCTAGTACTCATTTCATAAAAGTCTCTAGACCTCGATTCGATTTAAATTTCCATGGCGGGTGTCATCGAAGAAGAAAACGCTCACCTTTCCGGAACACCTGGGCCCGTATTCATGAAAACGCATTCATGCTAAACGACACATTTTGTGTTCATGCTCAAATACATTTGGTAATCAATCTGATATTTGATTTTAGATGTTATCATTGGTTTAAGGAATTTCAGAAATTATTTTTGAGTGTTAATTTTTTCCTTCAAACTGCTGTTTCATGATTTAAGCGAGTTTTAAGAAAGTTGGGTTTAGCACAGGATTCATGTTTAAGCATGGGAATAGTTTCGTGAATACAGAGCCTGGTCTTTTTCTCCTGGTTCATTTCTCCATTCAAATCCATACCTTTCGCTCCACATTTCTCCCTCGTTTTCCCGAGTAAGAATTTCAGTTCGTTAATATGGTGGTATTCTAACCTATTTTATCCTACACGATGAGACAAAACACTACATTGCTCTAAGAAATATAGATTTTTTCATTACAGATTCGTCCTTTTTTACTTTCCATCTTTCGTAAACGTAATGACGAAGAAATTTCCTCTACCACGTAGGTTTCGAAATCGCGACCCAGAGGTGGAGGGCTAGTGATAAAGTGTCGGGACACCTTAACACTTAGCCATCGTGGCCCCCTATTATAATCTTGAAGAATTAATGCCTACACGGTTACCTTTATGAGAATGTCTTTCACTTTTTCTTTGTCCTCATTATGACCTCCAGTGGCGTTTTGTTTTAAAATCTTGATACATGTAATTTAAATGTAAACAACAACAATGAGTTACTGCTGCTCGAAAATCTGCCCAAGGATGCAAACATGACTTCTTAAAACCGGCAATAAATTTTAAATTACTTTACCAAATATATTGTCAACATCTGGATCTTAGTTTCAGAGGGGCCGCGGTGGCCGAGTGGTTAAGGTGTCCCGACACTTTAACACTAGCCCTCCACCTCTGGGTTGCGAGTTCGAAACCTACGTGGGGCAGTTGCCAGGTACTGACCGTAGGCCGGTGTTTTTTCTCCGGGTACTCCGGCTTTCCTCCACCTCCAAAACCTGGCACGTCCTTAAATGACCCTGGCTGTTAATAGGACGTTAAACAAAAACAAACCAAACCAAACAACCATCTGTGACAAGATCTTCAATTTTGTATGCGTTGAAAAAGTTGAATGAATATTTTTTGTTGTACCATTTTGACATTCAGTAGTCTTAGTTTCAGGGAACAGTATTTCCACATCTATATCTATTTTGTTTGCTTGTATTTTACTTATAGTATTCTTTTGCAAAATATCTTAATGTTGACCACGTGGTTTACATTGCATTTGTGTAGATACTTCGTCTTTTGCATCGCTTGGTTTTAATTTGAAAGGCGACGAAAAGCTGGTTGTAGCCATAGTTGTTTAATTAACCATGTTCATTAAGTTTATGTACTGGATGTTACCAATGTTTACAGATGTCACGCCGAATCCGCTGTCGTTTTTGCTCATGTTGAGAAGAAGATTGCATTTTTTGGTGCCGTTTTTTCGATCCAGCAAATGCGACATAGGGTATATCAACTATTTAAGATTTAAAAACTACAATTATTTATAACTATAAACATACACATTTATCTTTTCTACACATGATACTTTGTTTACTCTCCAACTTTTCAGTCTCATGCCCCCATCGGCTGTCAAACATAAAAATCGTTAAAGTGAAATAAAGGGGAAGTAACTCTGAATGACTGCATTCAAAAATAACAAAGTTTGATGTCGGTTCACATGCACATAGAGTATGTGTTTACATGGACGACTTCTAGGTATTTCATAGTAGCATATAAAACTGATTTGATAGTTTTAACATATTTTATTGACATAAAATGACAAAGTGATTAGTCAGTAAGTTTTACTAACTTATAAATATGAAACTGTGTGTGATCATTACTCATTAGAATTGATATTGACGTTTCTTTAATTAAACTCTTTAGTATTCTTTAATTATCTTACACAAAATATCCCTCTTTTGGTTCAAAATGTATTGTCTATTCACTCAGTACATGGTATACGTCAAGATTCCTTGTAATAAGACATTTTTATGCATATTTCATTATTCATAGCGATAATTACGGTACTTGGAGATTCTGCTGACTTTCATTTTAGTTCTATTAATAGATTGTCGGGGTATCTCTTTAGGTAATATAGATACCACATTATTCGTCATACATACATATTTATCTTTTTAGACACCTACCTATGTACAAAGTACTTATGGATTTTAACCTTACAAATAATCTCAGTTCGAGGTTACATGCGCTCGAGACGTTCCAGAAAGATTGGTTAACATGGCGGTGTGATTAACAATCTAAAACACGACTTTGAAATGAAACTTGATTTATATGAAAGATTTAAACTTTATGATGTTTCAGAGCGTGTATGCGATAGACACGCGCTGATTGTATATATATTTTCTTACTTATACGTGTTTGCATTTAAACTAATTAAGTAGTTGTAATACCATCCCATTCATTAACCAAGAAACATACATGTAGTATACATGTAAACAATGTCGTCTGTGTCACATTAATTAAAAAAAAAGTTTCCTTGTAAAAATCGTTGATGCTATATTTCTCATTTTATTAAATGATGACGCCGAATTTAAAACGACTCAGCACTCAGTCGTGTATTCTAACATATTAAACTAACACTCTTTATATTACGCACTTTCGAAGCCAACCAATCTTTTTAACACACACTTCTTTATCACATACCATTGTTGAATTGGGATGGGGGATGAATGGTAGTTTTGTGGTTGATTATCATAGTTTGAATGAAGTGTTCGTTGGCTGGTTAGCAACCCATCAATTTACCATAAAAGCGAAAAGATATTTAATTAAAACTGACATTTTTCTTTTCAAACTTCTTGCATAAACACCCATTTATAGTAAATGTAGACTGTGGTATAACTTTAAGTAATGAAAATGGACACAAAATGGCTTGTCACTTAACTCTCGTAATAATGATAAAGTTAGATTGTTTCGTAATCAATATCGTCGGAGAGAGCATGGAGCTGTCAGAACGTCTCGCATTTGGACACATCAATTCGCTTTGGTGCATGAATTAAAAAAGAAACAAAAAACAAAAAACAAAAAAACAAGTTGACCGCCCACTGGAACCCCAAAAATTATTTCATTGATTCAACGTAAGAACCAGGGCTGGTGACAACGGAACCATTAGGTATATCAAAATATTGGGAACATGTCTTTAAATATCTGTCAAATGGGACATAATTAATAACCATTAGGTTGGGAAACCATGAATGTAACTATCTGGAAACAGAAAGTTAAAAAAACAAAAAAAACAAAAAACCGGGAAATTGTATTATCACGCCTAGCGTCTTCTGACGAGTCCGAATGGAAAATTTTACCAATTTAATTTTTTAAAGATTGTATGTAATAATAATGTCTATATATGTACATTGTATCAACTTTTTTGTTTCATTTTTTTTTTTACGTTATTAGAAGTATGTATGTATACCGTAGATCTGTGATCTCCGTCACTGATCATGTCGTCAACGGTTTAAGACGAAGCGTTATACAAATATTTTCCTTTGTGCCCACACATTCCAATGTCCTTCTAACCCAGTCACCTTGACATTTGACCTCTACATGTCTCTGATAAGAATTCGTACCTGAATGTACTGTTGTTTCATTCGACGTGTGTTTTGATAACAATAGTTTACAAATATATTTATACCTTATTATCTACATTTCTTTCTCCGTGTCACCAGGGTAAAGGAGGATGGGAGCTATATTGTGGGGCGGGGTGTTGGTTGTGGCCCGGATGTTACTGATTTATCTAAAGAGATGTGATGTTTCATCAATATATATATATATATATATGGGTCAAAGAAGTAATATAAACAGTATAATCCAGATAACACTGGATCCTCACATAAATGTATGGAGGATACGAATTACTTGTAATGATTATATGGGGCAAAGGAGTAATTCACACACTGTTTGAATTACTTCTTTGTCCCATATATATATATGACGAAGGCAGACAACTTTTTTATTCGTGTCCTGACCGGGCCTCGAATTCACGATCTACGGCACCCAATCGCCTAGTCAGAAATACCCGCAGCTTATACCACTGCGCCACATCGGCGTTCTTAAAAAAGAACGTTTCAATGACGCAGTGATAGTCGGCCCGATACCCTGACATGATCATTGTGGAAGTCGTCTATTTAATTAGATGATATGAATACCTGGATCGCAATGTATTTACATACATGGATACGAATTATACATTGTACATATATTATAAATATTTCTCTCGGTACAACTACGACAGGATATTATATACAGACAATTTGTCTCTTTTTTGCCGTGAATTTGCATGGGTATTGTATACATTGTAAAATGAACGAGGCGGTGTGTGTTGTACATGGTGATAACAACATGTTTTTTTGGCTCAGTTGGTAGAGTCGGGAGTTTGTTTGGTTTTAGTTTGGTATTGTTTAAGGGTCATCTAAATACTTCTATTTAGATACAGTAAGAAACACAATTTTTTTAACGTCATATTAACAGCCAGGGTCATTTAATGACGTGTGAGGTTTTGGAGGTGGAGGAAAGCCGGAGAAAAACCACCAGCCTACGGCCAGTACCAGGTAACTACCCCACGTAGGATTCGAACTCTCGACCCAGTGGTGGAGGGCTAGTGATAATGTGTCGGGATACTTGAACTACTCGGCCACCGCGGCCGCGGTTAAAAACTATATAGGCTTATTATCACTACTCTGACAAAATTTAGCAAAAACAACACAATCAATTTCTAGAATCTATTATGTTTAATCGTGACCTTGCTTTTTAAGTGCAATTTTCTAAACCGATTGGCAGTTTTGCCAAAATGTACGAAAACATGCAAATACAATCATCTCATTATATTATACCTGTAATAGAGGTATTTGAATTGTATACATTTACATCGTTTGGAACTTGAAGTGCAACTGTGAATAGTATTACACAAATATAAAATATAGGGAGGTATTTCAGTAAATCAAAATGCTCGAAATAGTAAGAATATTACTTTCAAGACAAAATTGGCACCTCTCTCTCTCTCTCTCTACTATTCGATAATCTGAGCTCTCTCTCTTTCTGTCTAGTCATCTCTCTCGTCTCTCCAATCTCTCTCTCCTCCCCCCTCCCTCCATCTACTCCCTCTCTCACTAGATCTCTCTCTCTCTCTCTCTAGCTCTCTCTCCTCTCTCTCTCTTCTCTCCTCCCATGACCCTCCCTCCCTCATCCCTCCAATACTCCCGTCTCTCTCTCTTCTCTCTCTCTCTCTCTCTCTCTCTCTCCAGAAATCTGCACTTTTTACCTCATCGGGTCGGACTGCGTCAGAGTCTCTCATAAGGTACATATACATTATATAAGTCGAGCGCTAGTTAAAATTAGTTATAAAGTTCAGTGTTTTTCAGCACACCAGCAAATCAGGTACAAATTATATCATAGATGATATGCAGTGCCAGGACCTATCAAAGGACATTTATCCGGGGTCCTGATTAAGGAAGACCTCAAATATGTATTTTAGGCAAATGTGTAACTCACACAAATGTGTACTTCAGAAAAAATTGTGTACTTTAAACAAATGTGAACTTTAGACAAATGTGAACTTTAGACAAATGTGTATTTCAGACAAATGTGTATTTCAGACAAATGTGAACTTTAGACAAATGTGTTGTCTATGTGTAATTTAGACAAATGTGTACTTTAGACAAATGTGTATTTCAGACAAATGTGAACTTTACACAAGTATGCAGTTTATACAAATGTGTATTTCAGACAAATGTGTATTTCAGACAAATGTGTATTTCAGACAAATGTGAACTTTACACAAGTATACAGTTTATACAAATGTGTATTTCAGACAAATGTGTATTTAAGACAAATGTGAACTTTACACAAGTATGCAGTTTATACAAATGTGTATTTCAGACAAATGTGTATTTCAGACAAATGTGAACTTTACACAAGTATGCAGTTGATACAAATGTGTATTTCAGACAAATGTGTATTTCAGACAATGTGTATTTCAGACAAATGTGTACTTTAAACAAATGTGTATTTTAAGCAAATGTGTATTTTAAACAAAGATGTATTTTAAGCAAATGTTTACTTTAAACAAATGTTTACTTTAAACAAATGTGTACATTAAACAAATGTTTACTTTATACAAATGTGTATTTCAGACAAATGTGTATTTTAGACAAATGTGTATTTCAGACAAATGTGAACTTTACACAAGTATGCAGTTTATACAAATGTGTATTTCAGACAAATGTGAACTTTACACCGGTATGCAGTTTATACAAATGTGTCTTTCAGACAAATGTGTATTTCGGACAAATGTGTATTTCAAACAAATGTGAACTTTACACAGGTATGCAGTTTATACAAATGTGTATTTCAGACAAATGTGTATTGCAGACAAATGTGTATTTCAGACAAATGTGAACTTTACACAAGTATGCAGTTTATACAAATGTGTATTTCAGACAAATGTGTATTTCAGACAAATGTGTATTGTAGACAAATATGTATTTCAGACAAATGTGTATTTCAGACAAATGTGAACTTTACACAGGTATGCAGTTTATACAAATGTGTATTTCAGACAAATGTGTATTTCAGACAAATGTGAACTTTACACAAGTATGCAGTTGATACAAATGTGTATTTCAGACAAATGTGTATTTAAGACAAATGTGAACTTTACACAAGTATGCAGTTTATACAAATGTGTATTTCAGACAAATGTGTATTTCAGACAAATGTGAACTTTACACAAGTATGCAGTTGATACAAATGTGTATTTCAGACAAATGTGTATTTCAGACAATGTGTATTTCAGACAAATGTGTACTTTAAACAAATGTGTATTTTAAGCAAATGTGTATTTTAAACAAAGATGTATTTTAAGCAAATGTTTACTTTAAACAAATGTTTACTTTAAACAAATGTGTACATTAAACAAATGTTTACTTTATACAAATGTGTATTTCAGACAAATGTGTATTTCAGACAAATGTGAACTTTACACAAGTATGCAGTTTATACAAATGTGTATTTCAGACAAATGTGAACTTTACACAGGTATGCAGTTTATACAAATGTGTCTTTCAGACAAATGTGTATTTCGGACAAATGTGTATTTCAAACAAATGTGAACTTTACACAGGTATGCAGTTTATACAAATGTGTATTTCAGACAAATGTGTATTTCAGACAAATGTGTATTTCAGACAAATGTGAACTTTACACAAGTATGCAGTTTATACAAATGTGTATTTCAGACAAATGTTTATTTCAGACAAATGTGTATTTCAGACAAATGTGAACTTTACACAAGTATACAGTTTATACAAATGTGTATTTCAGACAAATGTGTATTTAAGACAAATGTGAACTTTACACAAGTATGCAGTTTATACAAATGTGTATTTCAGACAAATGTGTATTTCAGACAAATGTGAACTTTACACAAGTATGCAGTTGATACAAATGTGTATTTCAGACAAATGTGTATTTCAGACAATGTGTATTTCAGACAAATGTGTACTTTAAACAAATGTGTATTTTAAGCAAATGTGTATTTTAAACAAAGATGTATTTTAAGCAAATGTTTACTTTAAACAAATGTTTACTTTAAACAAATGTGTACATTAAACAAATGTTTACTTTATACAAATGTGTATTTCAGACAAATGTGTATTTTAGACAAATGTGTATTTCAGACAAATGTGAACTTTACACAAGTATGCAGTTTATACAAATGTGTATTTCAGACAAATGTGAACTTTACACAGGTATGCAGTTTATACAAATGTGTCTTTCAGACAAATGTGTATTTCGGACAAATGTGTATTTCAAACAAATGTGAACTTTACACAGGTATGCAGTTTATACAAATGTGTATTTCAGACAAATGTGTATTTCAGACAAATGTGTATTTCAGACAAATGTGAACTTTACACAAGTATGCAGTTTATACAAATGTGTATTTCAGACAAATGTGTATTTCAGACAAATGTGTATTGTAGACAAATATGTATTTCAGACAAATGTGTATTTCAGACAAATGTGAACTTTACACAGGTATGCAGTTTATACAAATGTGTATTTCAGACAAATGTGTATTTCAGACAAATGTGAACTTTACACAGGTATGCAGTTTATACAAATGTGTATTTCAGACAAATGTGAACTTTACACAAGTATGGTTTATACAAATGTGTATTTCAGACAAATGTGTATTTCAGACAAATGTGAACTTTACACAAGTATGCAGTTGATACAAATGTGTATTTCAGACAAATGTGTATTTCAGACAAATGTGTATTTAAGACAAATGTGTATTTCAGACAAATGTGTATTTAAGACAACTGTGAACTTTACACAAGTATGCAGTTGATGCAAATGTGTATTTCAGACAAATGTGTATTTCAGACAAATGTGTAATTCAGACAAATGTGAAATTTGCACGAGTATGCAGTTTATACAAATGTGTATTTCAAACAAATGTGTACTTTAGACAAATGTGTATTTAGACAAAGATGTATTTTAAGCAAATGTGTATTTTAAACAAAGATGTATTTTAAGCAAATGTGTATTTTAGACAAATGTGAACTTTACACAAATATGCGGTTAAGACTAATGTGTATTTTAGACAAATGCGTACTTTAGACAAATGTTTACTCTATAAATGTGTACCGAAACAAATGTGTACAGAAGACAAATGTGTACCGAAGACAAATGTGTGTACTTGAGACAAATGTGTACATTTGGTTTATCTTGTACGTAAGTATCAAATTGGATTTAAAGACAATATGCAATCAAAAGAAGAAATATACATATAGTTTCTTTAAATACTTGAAATATATACTGATTTCGACGTCATTTTGTTTCTAAACTGCGTTCTTATTTAAAGACATAGGGTCACGTGAAAAATACATGTCCAGTTTTCAGGAATACAACTCAAGTTGAATAAATAAACTAAAACAATATCTTACCTTTTTGTTTTCAATTCGTGTTTAAAGAGATATTGACGACTATTTTTGGCTAAATCATTATTGTCGTACCAATAATGATTACCTGTCAATTTTTAGCATACAAAATGATTGCATTTCTTGTCTAATATCATGGGAATGGACCGTGTTTTTGTTAATATACATCTTTGATCAAATGAATATAGGATTATCCAATATCAATCTTTTTAATTAGATCATCAATTAACAAATGGTTGATTAACTCAACATCCAATCTGCAATTTATGAAACAGAGGCTACAAATTAATTTAAAAGATAATTGTCCCATGCACATGACGTAATAAGAAAAGATCACCTGCCCGTCTCTCAAACAGGCCAAGGGAGCCAACTCCGTAAGGACGGAGCACGAGTGATGTCCTCTACTTGAACGTGAACCCGTTAGGGTTGATCGTTTTAGTTGGCGGGTCATTATGATCTCAGAAGATACATGTAGTAGTACACTTTCAACTACAAAATCACTTATTTATAAGAGAAACCTGACTGAGAAAAGTACAAAGTCTAACTCAGATGAATACAGTAGTCAAAATTTACTTTAAATATTGATCAAATGCACCACTGTGAATCCCCTTCGTTTAGCGAACTGTAACGCTCGCCGTCGATGTGTGATTCGTCGTGAGTTTTTGCTCATATCAAGTGATCATAACAGCGTAACGGTTATCTTTATTATCAGATAGACTCCCTGACGGCATTCGCTTTAAAGCACGATTATGCATGCGTGGTCCCAAATAATGACTGCAAATGATGTATTCACAGTTGTTTATTAACTAAACAGCATTCGATAATTGTTGTAATTTGAAGTTTAACTATTTTAACTGTTTCTGAGTAAGACTTTGCACATGTCTCAGTCAGATTGTTCTTACAGATAAGTGATTTTGTAGCTAATAGTGCACTTCTATCTTCTGTGATCTTGATGGCCCGCCATCTTACCATTCCCTAACGGGTACACGACACTGAAACTATCTGGTATACTGAAGTGTAATTGCCGTGTCTAGAAAACGTCACCAAGGCTCAAGCTTCGTGATTTATTCAGTATTTGTATCCATTTCCAGTTGCCAAACAAAGCGATGGAAATGTATTCTACTTACAACTGGATGGTTCAATAGTGCATTATTTAGGTGTTTTCCCAATACATTCAATCATTGATTCGAACTCTCAACATAACATTTCAGTCAGGTACGTTATAAACACTCTACGATGGAGACAAGGACGCTGCTACTTCATCTATTGGCCTTCCTAACTGGGGTACTCATAGCATCCTGTAGAGCACAGGCGGATTTTAGACAATTCATTTTCGGGAGGACGATATGTTGCGTTACTCCTGTGAATGTGATATTTGGAATTTCTCCTCTAGACTGTGTCAGCCGATGTTTATCTCAACCAGACTGTACTGTCATAAGCTACCAGAGAAATACTTTACAGTGTAGACTTTTCCACATCGAACCGAACGACTCCACTTTTGAGGAATATGACGCAAGTTTTGTTATGGCCTTCATGAACCGGTGGTCTCAGGTAGATATGTTTATTTACAAGGTCACGAGGAAATGTAACATCAATTATAAATTTTCTCATATCAATGCACCATGTATTTTCATACCGTTCGCTATTTTTTGTTCTCTAGAGTGGTTTGCGCAGGTTAAACTATTGTAAAACCTACGGAAAACATCCAAACGCCAAAAAATATCAAAATTAAGGTCAATTTTTTTGTTGATATTTTCGATATTTGTCGCTATTTTTTGTTCTCTAGATTGGTGTTCGCTGGTTTAAACTCTTACAAAACCTACGGAAAACATCCAAACACCATAAACAATCAAAATTAAGGTCAATTTTTTTGTTTTTTTTTGTTTGTTTGTTTGTTTTTGTTTTTGTTTTTTTTTCGATATTTGTCGCTATTTTTTGTTCTCTAGATTGGTGTTCGCTTGTTTAAACTATTACAAAACCTACGGAAAACATCCTAACACCAAAACTAATCAAAATTAACGACAATTTTAGTGTGTTTTTTTATGTTTACTTTACCGTGTTTTTTAATACCATGACTTTTCAATGAAGATATATTAATTAGTCATTAAACGACAATAATCTATCATGCTTTTGTCTTCACTAGAATCTGATATCTCCCTGTAGCCGAAATCTGTGTTCGGGGCTGTCAAGGTGCGCTGTCCGTGCTGACGGAACCCCACATTGTATCGCATCTGGTAGGTCTATTAAAGCCACCATAACATACTCACAAAACGGTGATTTCTTCTGATAAATATTGAAATGGTTTTCAGGACCCAAACAACTCAATATTTACTATCAATTTTTGATAGTGACTCCATCCATTCAATGCTCATTTTCAAGATGAAATGATGAGAATTTACGTCAAATTAACGTTTGAAGTTTTTGCTACCTGAAAAATTATGTTTTTTTTATACAAATGATTTATGATGTTATTGTATAGGTTTAATGGCATATAAGAGCACACGTGTAGTCAAAAGATGGACGGGGAAACCCCCATTTTGGGAACTCCCGACCTTTTTACCTCTAGTTCTACGTCATTCTATATACATGTACATGTACAGTACGAGGAGGGTGATTTGGTACTCAAACGCTCACAGAGCGTTGATCCGCGCAGCCATCCGCTCAGAATACGAGCGGGTTTGCAGCGGGATTGCAGCGGGATTCGGGCGGGCTTCGAGCGGGCTTGAGCGAGTTCGGGCGCGGGCTCGAGCGGGCTTTAAGCGGGCTTCCAGTGGGTCCGCTACATGTCATTTTACATAAAGAATATCTAGATAAAAATATAGAGTCGAACCCACTTAATTTGAAATCGGATATATTGAAATATCGTTTAATTTGAAGTGAAATAAAATCCCCGTCCAAATGCCTTCTTTGTCTTGTTTCATCGGTTATTTTGAAATCGGTTTATTTGAAATATCGCTTTATTTGAAAGGAAATTATTGCCCCTGGCAATGCTAAACCATTGTTTATGTACCGCTTAAATTGAAAGTCGCCACAACTAGCTTAGATAGGTCTCTGGATTATATAATTACCGGCCGTTACGGTACGTGCGTCCGATCAATAGATAGGTAAATATGAAATTCTAATTTACACAATACAAATATATTATTTTAATCATTAAATGCGTTCGTTATGAGCATGAATCTGTATTTGTTTATGAATATACCTCGAGGGACACAGCTTATTTTGGCTTCTGCTACATATATACATCTAAATCGACTCTCATTTAACTACACGCGAGACAATTACAAACGACGAGGCCATTCTTAGGGATTCGGCAGAAAATGAAAACAACGTTACCAGACCAGTGATTTTGACAACGACCCTCAAACAATTCATGAAAATCCATATATCATCGACGCATATGTCTGATTTCAGACGGTAGTTTCATGGGTATATATATGAATGAGGTAACTTAGGTTAATTATTCTATAGACAAACCTAAGGAAAACGAAACTCACTGAATTCCAAAAATAATGTGTTTGATTTCAACAACTTGAAAATGTATTCCCTATAGTATAAACGCAATTCTTAATAAAATTCAAGCTCAATTTATGTACAACCTGTAAAAGCATGTCTTCGGAACTTTTTTGAAGCGCACAGAAACCAAACACGTGAACTCACAAGCAATTATCGGCGTGTGCCGATTAGAACACCAGAAATCACAGACACCTGTGGTGCAGTGACAGGTGTGACGAGCTTGTGGACTGTAATTTCACACCTGGTAATTATTTAGCGGTATACTAACCCATTCAAACTTTAGAATTCGTAATTCTCCGAACATGTTATACATCTTTTAAAAGTCCCTTTTTAATTGAAGATATGACTTGCGACACGAATGGAAAGCAAAACCACAAGGTTCTCGATCACTTCATAATAATGACACAATTAAAAAAATAATAGCAAAAAATGAAAAAAAAATGAAAAAAAATCATACACGAAAATCATTGCGAGTTTATAAGTTTTAGTATTAATTATGATTAGTCACGATGAAATAAATTGTAGGCTTTTATCATAAAAAACGGAGCTAAAATGATGATTTTAATAAGTACCTATGCTTTATACCTGTACAGAAAGTATCAATTATATTATAATTGTTGCGAATCACTTTTATATAATTTCACTGACAACGATCATATATAAATTATATCTTTCTCAAGCATTTAATCGTCCTTGATCCCTGAGACCATGACATGTAAAATAAGGGATAAAATCTGTATATGTAGAAGTTTGTTGTAGGCTTCACCACTGGTATTCATACGTGATGATTATAATATTTTACTTTCTGAATTAAGTCTCCTTCATTACTAGAAGCGGGTTTTGTATAGAATATAACGCATGCATTTACTGTACGTGTGTATCGTCTTTTCTCACAAACCACAATATCCAGAACTGTTGTATTGTTGGTATGTTTATTTGAATATTAATTTGCGAATGAAATGGCACATAATTTTATTTTAAAATGTTGATGCTGTGTTCCTTTCTTTGGTAATGAGTAAGAAATGGTAAACACATAACTAATATACATTTATTGGTGATTGACCGATTATTACACCAGTCTGTGTTAACCAAGCGGTCATTTTCAGAGTCAATTTCACTATTTTTTTTTTTAAACTCAAACTTATATTGTTGGATTCCGACTTCTTTTCGGCAATATTCGCCAAATTCAACAACCTCAAATCTCATGTTCAGATCGTATTCAGACATGTTTGTGCTGCTACTGTTCACACTGTTAATGTGGTGACATACAGCTTGAGGTGGCCAAGTAACGTACATACACGGGTGACACAGAACGCAACATTTTCATTTGGATACAACAACGAAAAAGAGTGAAATTATAACCATTACAAGTAAAATGTAAAAGAACTGCAGCGTTGACAACAGGCATATATGGATTAATAGTGTAAACAATCCTATTTAACATGTCAATTTAACTTTATTTCATA
Source organism: Pecten maximus (assembly GCF_902652985.1). Lineage (NCBI taxonomy): Eukaryota > Metazoa > Mollusca > Bivalvia > Pectinida > Pectinidae > Pecten > Pecten maximus. The sequence continues at coordinate 2,744,275 of NC_047033.1, forward strand.
TGGTATTGTTTAACTACATAATCAGTTCACAACACATAGCGCGCCAATGGACCATAACGATCTATTTTGGTACGGTGGGAATCACTGGGGTCACATGATATTTCACCTGTACTATCGCTGTACGTGGCCTAGGTCATGATAAGCGGAAAAGGACCATACCTCTTTCCCTCTCATAATATCAAACTATACACAGTTTTGTTAAATTATACCAAACCAGAAATCAAACGTGTGACTTGCGTTTAATTTCTGTCTATTTCGCCACAAAATAGGCTTTTAATCCCAGTGTATGGAACGCCATACATGTGGCTGCCTAAAGACTTAGGTTTTATATCACCATTTTATAGCATCACGTTATAGTATTATGTCGCCATGATGATATAACATAGTGACATGATGATATAAGACCTTTGGTCTTAAGGTAGCTATGGCGTTCTATACCAGTGTATTTCGAAACGCTACGAGGCATTGCATCAAATATGGCGTCGAATTATGTGTCATCTGGGTATAAGAACGAGGCACCCCGATACTTCTTGGCGTGCGTGATATTTTGTAAGATATAGACTGTTTCAAGTCTCTGTGATATACACGTCTAGTACACGTATACAATTCATTCATATTTTGCTAGTTGACATCGTTGTATGCTTCATGCTTGTAGATATACAGTATACATGTATGAATAGTGTACAATTGTACACGTGTTACTCATTTTCCTTCGCCATGCGCTACATCATGTACCTTACTCTCGTAACAAACATACATACATTTCCTGCTTTACTGCGAATCGCAGGAAATTTCCAGTAAGATGTATCGCAGTGTCACAGGAGAGCTTTTACATGTACATAATTATGCGCTTATTACAGTGGCTCCGATTACCGCTCAGCCTTCTCATTCGACCAGCACGGCACCACTGCAATGCGCTATCGTTCAAATTAAATCGTTTGTTAGATTTTTATAGTTTTCTCAGACCGGAGATGTATATATATATATATGCAAGTCTCTGCTCAGACGTATATAATTATGTGTGTTACAACGTGTAAGTTTATGCAATGTTGTTGTCTTCATATGTTATTCTCTTGTTGTATCATGTAGTACAAAACCGATTGGCTGTCAAGCCGAAAGTAATAAGAAAATGTTCCATGACTTTCAGGCGAAAACGATAACCAATGGACCAAAATTTACGAGACAGACAAGGATGGGATTGTGATTTCTGGAAAACTGGATGACCTGAAAGCTGCCTTTCGATCCGCTCCCGATGTACGGATATATGTTCCATCCTGGAATCGGACCTTCAACATTGATTCGACAAATATGGACAACATGGAAGAAAACGCGACCTTTTGTTCACAGTCTTTGTTCCACGTCGTCAAGACAGCTTGGGACACATTCTCAGAGACAGCAATACGTATGTTTTATCTATTCTGTTCAACGGGATTTTACCAGAAGAAAGAGTATCATATTGGAGATAATTTCCATTCTAACGATTCAGATGACATTGGCTTTGTTGGCATGGCATGGTTTACAAGGTAGGAATTATATTTCCTTTCAGCTCAATGTTCTTCATTTTAGCCGGTTTACCTAATTTTATTGTATCGTTACGTGATAATAACAGAAAGATAAAAACAAGCAGCTAAATTCACAACATAAACTAATGCTAAATACAAAACTAAGCAAGTTACAGAGATAATTCACAATTACAATTAAATGGTGTATAAGGTTGTGTATCAAATCAACAATGTCAATTACTTATCTTATAACAGCTGTTCTTACGTAATCCCTCCTATCCGTTTCTCAGAATTAAAAATGTTTATTAATCCACAGTTCACGGCTCCAGGCAATTAACAATCTAATATCATTCATGTACAACATGTAACTCTCCTTGACAATTGTAATCCAGTTATGAAAAACAATTTGTCTCTCGTAGTATTTATACTATATTACCAAATCTTACAAATACATTCTCCAACTTTCTCTTTTCTGGAATTCTCTAGACGCTTCTTGTAAACAACCATTTGTCAATAAACACTAAAACTTGTAAACAAAACATTATATCTTCCAGAATGTTCTAAATAGGTCTAGGTCCTTTTAAGAGTTATTTTCCTTGAGTAAACCACAAACATACATCTTACATTTCTGTCGTTTAAGCACTGGTAAATATATAACAATATTGTTTTTAAGTATGAGTTTGATTGTCGTTAAACTTTCTTAAATCATTCAAGGTCGGGTGACTGATTTATAAATCGTCAATTTTGATTTTTCTGATCATTGCACGACGAGAAAAATGCGATTACTCTCAACGCCTCACATTAGTCGCCTCTAAAGGAAAAGAGTTCTAGCCCCTTTTCTAGTTTTCGAATGATCCAAGAGAAAAAGGAAAAAGAGCTACACAATGGTCACATTATTTGATAATGTAGCGTGATTATACTCAATCATATTGAAGTTATTAACAGGAAGTTACCAAATACGAATACTTACCCAAAACATGATTGTGCAGGTTTGAATATTTAATAAAAACTGTTAAACAAAACACGTTTAAAAATCTTGTTTTTGTTTGTTTCAGACATTTTTGTAAACCCACGGGAAAATATCCAATATTTTCCAGCAACGACCAAGCTCAACAGTTCTGTAGTTCTTTATCAAAACTGTTATCAGCTATCCACCATGGCTCTGAAATTCGTCTCGGGACTGCGGGACTAGTTTTGCCGGTAGACCAGATGACTTTCAATCCTAGCTTGGCCGTTGCTCACTCCGATCGCCGATTGAAAACTGCGATATATCATCAATCTGACGGTATCGAAGTTCGCAAATTGTATGAGAGTTGGATCTACTATAACTACGGTTCTGATGGCACACGGGAAAACCATATCTGGTCCGTAGGAACGCATTTTCTGGTTAGGATCAACCCCAGAAAGCAGAAATTCGCAGATTTTTATTCAGACGCTTGTTGGTCTCTTGTATACTCGCATGCCAACAGCGGTGATGTTCTTCAGGGTACAGTCAAAAGGCTGCGTGCTAGCGTTCTTTCCGGAAGAAGAATCCGAATGATTGTAAATGGCAATATATCGGGGGAACCGGATAGCCTCTTTATGGAGTCAAATGGACACGTGACCAATATATCGGGGGAACCGGATAGCCTCTTTATGGAGTCAAATGGACACGTGACCGCACAGCTTCTCAGCCAGCTATCCGTTTCAAATCAGAGTCGATTTCAATTCGATCCCTACACGTTTTGGCAGATGATTTCTTCATCAGGATTTGCAAATGTTATGAAAATGTACATTGAGTCAAATAGGACGGAAAGTAGCGAGACATTTAAGTTCAACGTCAACTGGTTTGCTGATACGCGGGCATGGAGAAAACTCTTAGCGGTATCAAACACGGGCCATGTTACAAAGGGGTCTAAGAACGAGCTGAGCAGATCACTGAAATCAGGCGGCATGTTACGATTATTGGTAACATTTCCGAACGGTACAATTAACGCCTTTTCTCCGGACAGCGTAGAGTTTTATCAAGAGGAGGTGGCCGCACAATTCATTAGACATGTCGGGCACGTAAAGAAATCGGCATCAAACGAGAGGATCTTTCCTGCGGTGCCATTTTGGAATTACCTAATGGTTACCACTGAAGGAAGACTAGTTTCTTCGTTGTGGATTGTTGGAGAAAACGCCAAGGTGTCAGACACGTCCATCATGGTTAAAACTGTTTGGTTTGTAAACTAGCACTTTTTACGCACCGGGGCTGCATTTATTTATCAAACATAGCGTAAAATTTTATGGTGAGACTTAACTTTGCGTTAAGCACATTAAGCAAGTACATTGTATACCCAGGTAATGTTGGTTATATTCAGGGTCGGTTCTTTTGGTCTTGCGATTCTATTAAGGATTACAGTGTCCTACTGGTGATTTTACCAACGACAAAGTTCAGTATGGTGTCAATATTTGGAAAAGACCACTAACTGGTCCACGAAACAAAAATCCCTATCATACCGAAATTTAACCTTTGATAAAATTATCAGAAAGACAATTACTGTGCATACTTTTAATTTGACACTTAAACGTCGCGCGATTTAAGATTAGATTAGTCACAAAATCTATAGAGAATCAAATACCGTTAGGTTTTGACAGGTTCTTAGAACAGCTGGCAAAGGTTGATTTACGAAGAAACCTTTCTCACACTTTCTATACAAAACTTGCATCACTTTAAAACTGTATAGCTTTTCATTGTACATAATCCCCACACAAAATTCCTCCACATATAATTAAAGGCGGTCGATTGATGTGTGATATAAAGGTAGACATAAACTGTGCTTACAGGAGGGGAACACAGGGATACAATATGTTGGTGTCAGTTATGATGTCATAGACTGTTAATCTATCTAGTTAGTCTATATCGTTGCTTTGCCATCAAAATGTAAATATTGTTTATTCAACCGCGAATTTCTAGTTAGTTTATATCGTCGCTTTGCCATCCAAATGTAAATATCGTAGCATTGCCATTTAAATATAAATATTGTTTATTCAACCGTGAATCTCTAGGTAGTGTAAATCGTGGCATTGCCATCCAAATGTAAATATTGTTTATTCAACCGCGAATCTCTAGTTAGTTTATATCCAAAAGTAAATATTGTCTGTTTAATTACAAATTTCTCTGGCTAATTTATCATGTGAGAGTGGGATGCGGAAGAGGTCAGAGTTCATACAACCTCGGATTTCTTAATCCGAAATAATTCCAAAGGAAATCAGATTCAAAGAAGGGTTTAAATGAATACGTGTGTAACAGTACTGGTCGCCATCCTCTTTGCGACAGAGAGATAATGTTATCCGTTTTACATCATTGGTTCCTTTTCACCAAGACTACTCCTCCAGGTGCGATAAAACTGTCACTCCTTCTTAAGAAGAAAATAAAGGATTTGGACACCTATTGGGTTCCATATTTTGTTCATAGAGTGTGATCCATTGGATCTCTCAACTTTCATCTTGACTCACCCATTCATTCCGATTTGAACGGAAGAAAATGGCGCCGCTTTATTGTGCATGTATTTGTATAGCGTGCATCTGAACCAGGTAGACTGAGAAGCTTAAACTGAATTAAATCATATTTTTATGTACACATATAAAATGCAGATTTGCGAAGAGCTTTTATTTTGTTGCGCATATCATTATTTTGTTACATGTGGTGATAAGTATACGCATTTCCCGCAAAGTCATACGTCACATGTCAAATTCATATCTCTATTGGCATCGACAACAAAAAGAAACAAATGAATTAATAAACAAACAAAAAATATTGACTAATAAACAGGGTTATTGAGGTGTGGTGTTCATGTTAATTAGAAAAGAAATTTATAAAAATGGACCATAACTTGAAAGATTTTTGGGAATTCATAAAACCGCACTATAACTGGTATGATCTAATGGAATCCATCGAAGCGGAACATCAATTGAAATACAGTTTTTTTTGTATTCTGCGCTTTAACTATCAAACGTTCCTTATCAGGAAATATAGATAAATTATATATTTATACAATCGAAGTGTGTTTGATTAGTACTACTACTCCACTTTGAATCCGACACATTATCGTTTGTGAATATCAAATTAGTTCTGAAATAGACAACCCGCAGACAGGTTACCAGGCAAATGCTTACAATGGACAAACTGGTATAATTGTACGCTTATTTATATCTACCAAGTCGTAAATGCGCCAGACTTCGTTGCTTTATCCGTTAGAATTGTATGATATACACAAGATGCACATATAAAACAGCCTGGGCTAGCTACAGTAGATATATCATTGGATGTTCGATTGAGCATTATATGATGAATTTATCAGTTATTATTAAAAAACGAAATGTACATTTTTGTTGTTCTTCTTCTTCCGTGTATAGATCTGCTCGTTACAAACATCAGAACAGTACAAGCTCTTTATCAGATCGTAAAACGTCGTATTTAAATATTTTATTGTAACTTTGTGCCTATTTTACATCATAATGGACTGTATTTGTGATCTGCCATATATAACTTCAAAGTCAGAAAAAACCATTTAACATTTCATAGCGGTTTTAACAGGCACACAGTAGATGCTTAATAGTTAATACACAGGGAGATCAATGTCAAAACAGAACAACATAGTTACGGGTATATTTCAAAGAATAAGACAGCTTGATGATCTCCGCCTTTAGAATAGTCCCCCGTTAGAAATGAAATACACAATTTGACATCGTCGATACTCAATGGATAACGGCCACTTTCGCTCTCTGCACCTCTGGAAGATGTCATGGCAAATTCAAAGGCACACGACTAGCTATTTGATTGGTGTCAGAAAATAAACCAACCTAACCAATCACCACTTTAAAAGAAGTTAATACTTTTTACTGAAAAAACTGGCGCTAACCACAAACTGATTGCATCAGAACTTTCAATATGATAATACGAAAAATATCTCCTTAAAGCAAACATCAGAAAGCATATTTTGGTTTCCTAAAAGACAAAAAAAAAAAAAAAAATAAGGAAAATTACATATCTTTCGTGAAGGGGATATAAGTTCATATTTAGCTTCTTAAAACATTTTTTTATCTATCTTTATATATGAAAAACGGTACATTTACACACGAAAAATATTAACCATCTGATTTGACCAAATGTGCCGATTTAGTGTGATTTTATACTGCTACGTGATAATAACAGAAAGATTAAACCCAGCAGCTAAGTTACAGAGACAGTTCACAATTACGTTTTTAAAAGTAGTGTACAATGTGGTGTATTAAATCAACACTGTTAATTTCTTATCTTATAATGGCTGTCCCTGGGTTATCCTTACTTTTCGGTTTCTTCAGAATTAAGAATGTTTATTAATCCAACCATTCACAGTTCCAGGCAATTAATAATCCAACAGAACTCACATAGATATTTCAAGTACATTCGACAACTTTTTCTTTTCTAGAATTCTCTTACACACTTCCTGTAAACAACCACTTGTCAATAAATAATTATAAACAAAATATTATGACGCATCTCTCTTCCAGAATAAGGTTGCAAGAGTTATGTATTCCTGTAAGGGTTGTCTCCCTTTAATAAACGGTTTGTATAACTATCATTGTAACGTGTAATTTGGAAAAGAACAAGCATTTCATACCGAATTGTGAAGCGAAATAGTAATTTCAGTAAGATGAGTTTTAATATAATATGAAAGATACAGCATGAAAACAAAATCTTAAACCTTATTTCCCCTTAATCCAAAAGTCAATAGTAAGGCGGTGATTCCTGCAAAAGATTTAGCACTCTGATAAAACACAAATTATCTAATAAGTATTATTCATATTTCTGTTGTTTAACATCGTGGGTCATCAAGTGAAGCAGATAAAATAAATCCTTTACACACAGATCCGACTGTTATCAATGAAAGTTTCACGTCTCTGATATATTTTTTTCGTGTAACTGTATACAAAACTTAAGATTTACACAAGTCCCCAAGCAATAATATTTCATTAGCCACATTTCAACATGTTTAAACATTAAGCTAATTTTCATTGATTTTTTCAGTGCAATATAGAAATTTATCGAACTGATAAAACATATATTTTCACTGACGTGATGAGCAGTAAAAAGATAAGATTTTGCAGTGAAAATATATTTTGAAGTTATTGACCAATCCGAGTGAACCTTAGTATTCACCTCATGGAAACTTGCTAAATTTTCCAATCATTGAAAAATTGAATGGTTTCCCGTTGAATTCAACATATATTTCACAGAATGATAGAGTATTTCGATAATTTTCACTCGTGCTTCGCACTCGTGAAAATATCGATATACTGTCATGCTCGTGAAATATATAGAGACTATTACATGGTAAAATCAATATCACATGCAATATCAGCCTGAGGACCCAATATCAGACCATGATATGGATGTTACCATGTTTTATTCTGTTCATCATATACTTAGACACTGAATGCTTGATTCAAAGTTTTAATAAAATAGCAACAACCGATGCTGGTGCTTAACATTTAAGATGTATAACAATTAAAGCTGCATACTTCCAAATAACCTAAAATTCTAATTGCACACACGTGTTAATGGCAATCCAAGATGCTCATTCACGCTCTCCTTACATTAAGATGACCACTAGCCTGGACGCTTGACCGGGGGAATCCTTGAGACATCAGTGATAAAATAACTCGCCGCATTTATTTTATTGCGAGATTTGTCAAGGAGCCGAGAACGGGGCTGCAACAACTTACCTGCACATTGTTTACATATCGAGTATACGTGAACTTGCCTAATAATGCTTTCATTTGAACATGTCAGCAAAATATTCGCGTAATAACTGAACAATTCAAACAAAAATACTTCTAAATACTTAATTTTGAAATACATGTATAGCAATATGCATACGACAAAACATTGATAAAATTTAGATCGGTGAATTTCGAAGTTGATTATTGTTCGAAAGCTACACGTAACCAGCAATCCAATAGACGTCCGGCAAAATCGGAATTCAAATCTATTCCCTTTTCTCTCACTAAGTTCCAACAAATCAATTCATTTCCTGGATAAATCCTCGGGTTTTGCAGATTTAAGTCCCTTTTACGTTTCTTTTTGGCCAATGTAAACTCCTCTTTAATGTTCTTCTATGTCCCTTCCTCGTTTCTAGTATTTAACAAGTAGAGAATTTCCTCATATCTGAGTTTGTCCTCAGTTTTCTTACCGTATTCTGGATTCTCATTTTTTCAACAAATTGCCGAGTTGCCACCTTCAGACTCAATGTGCTCTCTCACTGTGACATCATCATCGGAATTAATCTGTTTTCATGCACTTGTGGATTAACTCTGTCAAATTGTTTGTTGTTTATTTTTTTCTTGAATAAAGGTAATCAAGCTCCATAATCCTGTCCGCTAACGAATTCAACAAAAAACCAAAAAAAAACAAAAAAAAACAAAAACCCATTCAACACACGTTTCCCTTCTGGCATACTGACTGGTGATTACAAAGGAAATGGGGGCTGAAGTTGGTTCCGAGTTCCGTTGAAGTAAAACGGAACTTTTCAAGATAAAACGGAACTTGGAACTGGGACCTAGTCCCGTAAAGCTTATACATGTACATAGCAGTTCTGTTTTTCTTAAACGGAACTCAGAACTGGTTCCTTGCTCCGTTTTACTTAAACGGACCTCGGAACTCGGAACCAACTTCAGGCTCCAAGGAAATGGTCGTCTGCTGAATTATAAATTGGAACACCTCGGACGATTTCGTCACAGTCAGCTAATCGAACACCCACGAGGAACTCCGAAAGTTGTGATTTTTAGGACTGTCAGTCTGATATGGGTCACGTGAATTTACTCGTATGACACAGCGAAGTAATATAATGCAGTATCTAGGACTAAGTATATTATTTACGGGAAACCATTCAATATTCTCTTTTTATTAGTAGTTGTAGCACGATACAAAGTACAGTTGTATGGTGGCATATTTCTGCCATCGAGTTGCCAACTTACGACTTAAAGATGACGACATATTTCAACATCATAAACAAATATGTTGCCATAATTCGAAAAATATGTCGACATATTAGCTTAATTGCCGAGATAATAACGCCATGATAATTATCTAGAAAGTCGGAAATTCAGTTATATATCTTATGGTGGCATATTTCTGCCATCGACTTCCTAGATAATTTATCACGGCGATATTATCTTGGCAAGTAAACTGACATGTCATAGTGTGTAAAATGCATATACATGTATATATAGAAATCAATATGAATGTGGATCATAAAATACTCACAAAATTTTTAATTAAATTAGAACAGCAGTTTAAATTACTGGTTGTTACTTCATCTTTACAGGTAAGAAGAGAACGGTACTACGTCTATCAGTCTAAAATTGCTAAAATTTATTAATGAGTTAGTTATGAAAATATATCTCCTATGGCAATAATATATACATATATAATATATTAAATTTTGGTGACCGTGTCGTATATATACATCATGACTCATTGTGTGACTGGCAGATTTATCATAAACTGTACAAGGAAGATTGCTATTCTGTAAATTAAACGTGAGATTGGCGGTTGTCTTCTCAGTCAGTTTATCACAACATTATGGGTGTAACCTTGATGGAAGGAATATCAAATATGCAAATATTTGAAAGACATTTAGATTGTGATCACAAACAATTGTGAAAATATATACATGTCAGAATGCTAATACAATAGTCAGGGTACAGGTGTATCAGTTATCAATGTTTTGTTGCCAAACATTACAGGTAGAAGCTGACCTGCTTAACTATATATAGACAGACAAAAAAGTCTTGCCCAAGTTTTTATTTCGTACATATACTAAATCGACTAAAAGTTACATTCATACATGTATATGTTGTTTTCGCTTTTGTTTTTACTTTTGTTTATTTTTTTTTATATTGTTTTTTGTTTGTTTTTGTTTTGTTAATGTTTTTTGTTTATTTTTTTGTTTTTCTGGGTTTTGTTTTTGTTTTTGTTTTTTGTTTTTTTTTTGTTTTTGCTTTTAGAAGATTAACGTTCTCACAACAGGCAGGGTCAAATGAGAACGAGAAGGACAAACCAACAGAGGAAAACAAAGCAAACAAAGACAGAACAGTGAAGAGAGAAAGGAAATATTTAATATCTCAATTCTGACAAAGTGGGATAGAAGATGTACTGAAGAGAAATACAGCCGCGATTTATAACAATTGTGAATTAAATACAATAAATAAGAAGTGAATTAAGAAAAAATGCGCTGTATTCCGACAGTCTATGTTTCAAGTTATCAATAAAAATAGGTCGTAGGGAAAGTTTTGGTTTGTTTTTGCTTAATGTCCTATTAACAGCCAGGGTCATTTAAGGGCGTGCCAGGTTTTGGAGGTGGAGGAAAGCCGGAGTACCCGGAGAAAAACGACCGACCTACGTTCAGTACCTGGCAACTGCCCCACGTAGGTTTCGAACTCGCAACCCAGAGGTGGAGGACTAGTGTTAAAGTGTCGGGACACCTTAACCACTCGGCCACCGCGGCCCCTCGTAGGGAAAGAGTTCATCTAGTTGATCCCTACACCTCATGGAAATATTTTTGACTGTTGACTGATATTGAAAAACAGGAAACAACTGTTTTGTTACCTAAATAACAAAAAAATAATCAGAAATAGGCCATTTATATATAGCGATCCCGGTAACAAATATGACATTAATATAATGCCCAATATTGCTAATTTATCTGGTAAAGAATATTGATGACGGCCGAGAAGTTTTTAGATATCTCAAAACATAAATATTATCGATACATATACCCTACATGGATGCCAATTACTCATACTTCGAAAGTTTTATTATTTCAATTTATTTCCTTGTACAAGTCACGAGATGGAAACTTGAAGTTAATTATTTCCGCATATTTTCTGTATAAAATAAGAAAAAAGCGGACGCAGTACACGTCTTGCAGGAGGAGCTCAGTATCATCGGCGATATGCGTATGTCTGTAATATCTCTCCTTTGCCTTGCGGCTGTGTTAGTCGTATGCCAGGCCAAGGATTATAGGACTTTCCTGAGAGGTTTGTTAAATGTTAAATCATACGAATCATTTATTGACATACATTGTATCAAAATATACTTTGAAATAAAAAAAAAAAGAAGAAAAGAAATGTATTCAATAGCAAAATGATATACCTTTTTATAGTTGTCTTCTTTATATCGAAAGGCTAATTTCGTATTCACTACAGTGTTAATACGAAAATTTCTACATAATGAATGTTTTGCGAACATCAAGGGATGCTCCTTTCTTTTAATGGAATCAAATCTCATTAAATGACTGACAAACAGCCATTATCATTTTTGTCTGTAGCTAAATGATAGAAATGTTAGAGATATGCTTAAGTGGATGTTATTAAACGGAAATATCATATAATTATTATGGTACCATAAACATGACTGAAAACTGCTTTACAGGTTTACAAGGAGAGCTTAGACATGAACTAGCTAAGGAGGAAATCACAGAATTCACCAAACTTGCTGAACTGACAGAAGACTTGCATGGAAATAAGTCATGCAACTGTGGACGCACTTCCTGTTCCTGTTGTGTTGATATTCGTCTTCGTGTGCTGCCGCCATTGCATGGTAAGACTGTTTTTGACAATTAAAAGCTTCTTAGCTTGTATCTATTGTGATCATCAATGTAATGTGGTTGAGAGATACATAGAACGGGCGCCATCATCCAGATTTCATTCATATTGACAATAAATACAATCTAGCAAGCGTTTAATTATTATGTTTACATTAACATATATGTTAAACCCTGTCTTTCATAAACAAATAGTCCTTTGTTTTCACCAATTGCCCAGTTCATTGAAAAATAAAGTATATCTAAATCCTTTCTGTGATTGATTTGCAACCAATCTGACACATATTACAAAGCTTCGCCGTGACAATGATCAAGACGTCATAATAACGCAGTTTTTCTTAATCAAAGTTCTCACTGCGTTTAATTTATTCGTAGCGCATAAGGAAGCATTTCCATGATGTTGATGAAAATGGTGTAACAATCAGGTCATGTCATCTTGACTGCATCAATCCACAGGCGCTTGCATAGAAAATGTTATTTTCATTTTTTTTTTTTTTTGACAGTGGTATGTGTAATCTGTTAAGCTGAAGATTGTACTTAACAGATTACACATACCACTGTCATATCAAAAGAAAAATTGAAAGTCATATTTTCTATGCAAGCGCCTGTGCATCTATCCGCTCATAGATGTAAAGATTAAAATTGAGGCAATGGGAGACGTAAATGTACATGTGATTTCTATTTTCAGTTTGTGGAAATGCATCCTTTGACAGAAATATAGCTGTTGATATTGCGATCATTGTTAACGGAGAGCCTGTTTGGACCACCAAAATAACAAGTAAGTATCAGTCAATATAAAACTGACGATAACTGTCCCGTGAACTTCAGTCCCTAGCACAACATGACTTGCCTAATTAGAAGACGAGACATCATGTGGCTCTCGTGTTACATTTTATAGCATTATATATAATGTAAACAGCAATAACTCAATATGGTAATATTTAAATGTAATGTATTGACGACACAAGAAATCCGATTCAAGTACTAGAGAACGGCTCTGCAAAGAGCGGTTAATATCAACCATATCAACCACACACGTCCTCTCAATCACACAACCATATACAAACGTACTCTCAACCACCAAACAATATACAAACGTACTCTCAACCACCAAACAATATACAAACGTACTCTCAACCACCAAAAATATACAAACGTACTCTCAACCACCAAAAATATACAAACGTACTCTCAACCACCAAACAATATACAAACGTTCTCTCAACCACCAAAAATATACAAACGTACTCTCAACCACCAAAAATATACAAACGTACTCTCAACCAACAAACAATATACAAATGTACTCTCAACCACCAAAAATATGCAAACGTACTCTCAAAAGTTACACGACACACTGAGTCACCCAACCATATACACGTCAAACTGAGTCACTCAACCATATACACGACACACTGAGTCACTCAACCATATACACGTCACACTGAGTCACTCAACCATATACACGTCACACTGAGTCAATCAACCATATACATGTCACACTGAGTAACCAAAATATATACACGTCAAACTGAGTCACTCAACCATATACACGTCACACTGAGTCACCCAGCCATATACACGTCAAAGTGAGTCACCCAACCATATACACGTCACACTGAGTCACCCAACCATATACACGACACACTGAGTCACTCAACCATATACACGTCACCCTGAATCACCCAACCATAAACACGCCACACTGAGTCCCCAACCATATACATGTCACACTGAGTCACCCAGCCATATACACGTCACACTGAGTCCCCAACCATATACACGTCAAACTGAGTCCCCAAACATATACATGTCACACTGAGTCACCCAGCCATATACACGTCACATTGAGTCCCCCAACCATATACACGTCACACTGAGTCACCCAACCATATACACGTCAAACTGAGTCACCCAACCATATACACGTCAAACTGAGTCCCCCAACAATATACATGTCACACTGAGTCACCAACCATATACACGTCACACTGAGTCGCCAACCATGTACACGTCAAACTGAGTCACCCAGCCATATACATGTCACACTGAGTCACCCAACCATATACACGTCAAACTGAGTTACTCAACCATATACACGTCACACTGAGTCATCCAAGCATATACATGTCACACTGAGTCACTCAACCATATACACGTCACATTGAGTCACTCAACCATATACACGTCAAACTGAGTCGCCCAACCATAGACACGTCAAACTGAGTCACCCAACCATATACACGTCAAACTGAGTCACCCAACCATATACACGTCACACTGAGTCACCCAACCATATACACGTCAAACTGAGTTACTCAACCATATACACGTCACACTGAGTCATCCAACCATATACATGTCACACTGAGTCACTCAACCATATACACGTCACATTGAGTCACTCAACCATATACACGTCACACTGAGTCAACCAACCATATACACGTCACACTGAGTCAACCAACCATAAACACGCCACACTGAGTCACCCAACCATATACACGTCAAACTGAGTCACTCAACCATATACATGTCACACTCAGTCACTCAACCATATACATGTCACACTGAGTCACCCAACCATATACAGGTCACCCTGAGTCACTCAACCATATACATGTCACACTGAGTCACCCAACCATATACACGTCAAACTGAGTCACCCAACCATATACACGTCAAACTGAGTCCCTCAACCATATACACGTCACACTGAGTCCCCCAATCATATACACGTCACACTGAGTCACCCAACCATATACACGTCACACTGTGTCACCCAACCATGTACACGTCACACTGAGTCACCCAACCATATACACGTCACACTGAGTCACCCAACCATATACACGTCACACTGAGTCACCCAACCATATACACGTCAAACTGAGTCACCCAACCATATACACGTCACACTGAGTCACCCAACCATATACATGTCACACTGAGTCACCCAACCATATACACGTCACACTGAGTCACCCAACCATATACACGTCAAACTGAGTCACCCAAACATATACACGTCACACCGAGTCCCCCAACCATATACACGTCACACTGAGTCACTCAACCATATACACGTCAAACTGAGTCACCCAACCATGTACACGTCACACTGAGTCACTCAACCATATACACGTCACACTGAGTCACCCAACCATATACATGTCACACAGTCACCCAACCATATACACGTCACACTGAGTCACCCAACCATATACACGTCAAACTGAGTCACCCAACCATATACACGTCACACTGAGTCACCCAACCATATAAACGTCAAACTGAGTCACTCAACCATATACATGTCACACTGAGTCACCCAGCCATATACATGTCACACTGAGTCACTCAACCATATACACGTCACACTGAGTCACCCAACCATATACACGTCACACTGAGTCACCCAGCCATATACACGTCAAACTGAGTCACTCAACAATATACATGTCACACTGAGTCACTCAACCATATACATGTCACACTGAGTTACTCAACCATATACACGTCACACTGAGTCACCCAAGCATATACATGTCACACTGAGTCACCCAACCATATACACGTCACACTGAGTCACCCAACCATATACACGTCAAACTGAGTCACCCAGCCATATACACGTCACACTGAGTCCCCCAACCATATACACGTCAAACTGAGTCACCCAACCATATACACGTCAAACTGAGTCCCCAACCATATACATGTCACACTGAGTCACCAACCATATACATGTCACACTGAGTCACCCAACCATATACACGTCACACTGAGTCCCCCAACTATATACACGTCAAACTGAGTCACCCAACCATATACACGTCACACTGAGTCACCCAACCATATACACGTCAAACTGAGTCACCCAACCATATACACGTCAAACTGAGTCACCCAACCATAAACACGCCACACTGAGTCACCCAAATATATACATGTCACACTGAGTCACCCAACCATATATACGTCACACTGAGTCACCCAACCATATACACGTCAAACTGAGTCACCCAACCATATACACGTCACACTGAGTCACCCAACCATATAAACGTCAAACTGAGTCACCCAACCATATACACGTCACACTGAGTCGCCAACCATGTACACGTCACACTGAGTCACCCAACCATATACACGTCACACTGAGTCACCCAGCCATATACACGTCAAACTGAGTCACTTAACAATATACATGTCACACTGAGTCACTCAACCATATACATGTCACACTGAGTTACTCAACCATATACACGTCACACTGAGTCACCCAAGCATATACATGTCACACTGAGTCACCCAACCATATACACGTCACACTGAGTCACCCAACCATATACACGTCAAACTGAGTCACCCAACCATATACACGTCAAACTGAGTCACTCAACCATATACACGTCAAACTGAGTCACCCAACCATATACACGTCACACTGAGTCACCCAACCATATACACGTCACACTGAGTCACCCAACCATATACACGTCACACTGAGTCACTCAACCATATACATGTCACACTGAGTCACTCAACCATATACACGTCACACTGAGTCACCCAACCATATACACGTCACACTGAGTCACCCAACCATATACACGTCACACTGAGTCACCCAACCATATACACGTCACACTGAGTCACTCAACCATATACACGTCACACTGAGTCACCCAACCATATACACGTCACACTGAGTCACTCAACCATAAACACGCCACACTGAGTCCCCCAACCATATACACGTCACACTGAGTCACCCAACCATGTACACGTCACACTGAGTCACCCAACCATATACACGTCACACTGAGTCACCCAACCATAAACACGCCACACTGAGTCACCCAACCATATACACGTAACACTGAGTCACCCAACCATATACACGACACACTGAGTCACCAAACCATATACACGTCACACTGAGTCAACCAACCATAAACACGCCACACTGAGTCACCCAACCGTAAACACGCCACACTGAGTCACCAAAACCAAATACACGCCACACGCACACATTTAAAAACATCCAACTTCAAAGAAACTTTTGTAACAACGGTAGATCACTTGTTTTTTTTCTGTTATAGGTCCGAAACCTCCTCGGGTCTGTAAGAAAATCAAGAATTTTGAGGTTTGCCTGTTCTTTGACCACGTTTCTATCGATCTGAATGCCAAAACTTTCTTTGGATGTGTAAATTTTAAATTTTCGATTGGACCAGCGGTTAAACTTGGTTGTTTTCAACTGCCTCCGAAGTCACAACACCATTCAAACCGAAACCAAAAACCCGGGCTTTAGAACATCCCTCTGATACACTCCATACTGAGTTTCAATGAATTGTTCATCTGACAAACAATGCATAATGTTATTCATCTTTGAAAACATCAGTTTGAAACCTTCCTTACAAAATGAAATAAAATGGATCATTATATAATTTTGTTGACCAATATTTTGTTGGACGTGTTAAATTATACTTTAATTACCGAATTTAAAAAGTTTATTAGAAGAGAAACGCAGCACCTTTATGTAAAGTATTCATGCACCTGTGAAATTCCTCGATTTTACTTCCTCCAAAATCACCAAATGATAATTTTCTGGTGATCAAAAATAAAAATCCAGGGAAAACCAGGAATGTATTTGGTTACGCATGTGTACATGACTGAGCAGAAGGATTACTAATTAATACATTAGCCTACTTTTTTACGTTTGCTTGTGATGTGACGCGATGTCCAAGCCTTCCACTCTAGAGACTTAAGTGTTGATCTGCAGGACCAGGAAAGTTTCCATCGGATACTCCAGTTTCCTCTCACGGTAAACGCCTTCATATGCTCCCATCCTCTCGCATCTATCCACGCCAACAACTGATTCAATTTCAAGTAATGGAGTAAGCCAACGAGATTTTAGCCCGAGAATGAAGTTAATTCCCCAACAGTGTAATTATGATAGACTGAACAATAAACTGTGTATATTGTCATACTATACCAAAAGCATCTTCATCTAACAGTTTGAAGTTCTATTATTTTGTTTTGAATTTGAAATGAATAAATACTGTATTGCATCACAAAGACTTTTTCTCTGTGTTCCCTTCTCCATGTACTTTTTGTGCGACTTTCGGTATAATAAAGAATCATCATTATCAAGCTGATATGATTTTTTTTCTCGCCGATAGTCGATGGCCTATAGCCATACAAGGAATAAAATTAGTATTTTGTGGCGAATTTCACATTTTAGTTAGGAGGGGTAACATGTCCCGCCAGCCTCTCCCGTTACAGATAATCTAGTAAGGAGGAGGTAACATGTCCCGCCAGCCTCTCCCGTTACAGATAATCTAGTAAGGAGGAGGTAACATGTCCCGCCAGCCTCTCCCGTTACATATAATCTAGTAAGGAGGAGGTAACATGTCCCACCAGCCTCTCCCGTTATAGATAATCTAGTAAGGAGGAGGTAACATGTCCCGCCAGCCTCTCCCGTTACAGATAATTTAGTAAGGAGGAGGTAACATGTCCCGCCAGCCTCTCCCGTTACAGATAATCAGTAAGGATGAGGTAACATGTCCCGCCAGCCTCTCCCGTTAACGATAATCTAGTAAGGAGGAGGTAACATGTCCCGCCAGCCTCTCCCGTTACAGATAATCTAGTAAGGAGGAGGTAACATGTCCCGCCAGCCTCTCCCGTTACAGATAATCTAGTAAGGAGGAGGTAACATGCCCCGCCAGCCTCTCCCGTAACAGATAATCTAGTAAAGAGGAGGTAAGATGCCCCGCCAGCCTCTCCCGATACAGATAATCTAGTAAGGAGGAGGTAACATGTCCCGCCAGCCTCTCCGGTAACAGATAATCTAGTAAGGAGGAGGTAACATGTCCCGCCAGCCTCTCCCGTTATAGATAATCTAGTAAGGAGGAGGTAACATGTCCCGCCAGCCTCTCCCGTTATAGATAATCTAGTAAGGAGGAGGTAACATGTCCCGCCAGCCTCTCCCGTTACAGATAATCTAGTAAGGAGGAGGTAACATGTCCCGCCAGCCTCTCCCGTTACAGATAATCTAGTAAGGAGGAGGTAACATGTCCCGCCAGCCTCTCCCGTTACTAGATAATCTAGTAAGGAGGAGGTAACATGTCCCGCCAGCCTCTCCCGTTACAGTTAATCTAGTAAGGAGGAGGTAACATGTCCCGCCAGCCTCTCCCGTTACAGATAATCTAGTAAGGAGGAGGTAACATGTCCCGCCAGCCTCTCCCGTTACAGATAATCTAGTAAGGAGGAGGTAACATGTCCCGCCAGCCTCTCCCGCTACAGATAATCTAGTAAGGAGGAGGTAACATGTCCCGCTAGCCTCTCCCGTTACAGATAATCTAGTAAGGAGGAGGTAACATGTCCCGCCAGCCTCTCCCGTTACAGATAATCTAGTAAGGAGGGGGTAACATGTCCCGCCAGCCTCTCCCGTTACAGATAATCTAGTAAGGAGGAGGTAACATGTCCCGCCAGCCTCTCCGGTTACAGATAATCTAGTAAGGAGGAGGTTACATGTCCCGCCAGCCTCTCCCGTTACAGATAATCTAGTAAGGAGGGGGTAACATGTCCCGCCAGCCTCTCCCGTTACTGATAATCTAGCAAGGAGGAGGTAACATGTCCCGCCAGCCTCTCTCGTTACAGATAATCTAGTAAGGAGTAGGTTACATGTCCCGCCAGCCTCTCCCGTTACAGATAATTTAGTAAGGAGGGGGTGGGGGGTAACACTTATGTAGTATGGAGTGGGTAACATGTCTCGCCAGCCTCTCCCGATATATATAATCTAGTAAGGAGGGGGTAACATGTCCCGCCAGCCTCTCCCGTTATAGATAATCTAGTAAGGAGGAGGTAACATGTCCCGCCAGCCTCTCCCGTTACAGATAATCTAGTAAGGAGGAGGTAACATGTCCCGCCAGCCTCTCCCGTTACTGATAATCTAGTAAGGAGGAGGTAACATGTCCCGCCAGCCTCTCCCGTTACAGATAATCTAGTAAGGAGGAGGTAACATGTCCCGCCAGCCTCTCCCGTTACAGATAATCTAGTAAGGAGGAGGTAACATGTCCCGCCAGCCTCTCCCGTTACAGATAATCTAGTAAGGAGGAGGTAACATGTCCCCGCCAGCCTCTCCCGTTACAGGTAATCTAGTAAGGAGGAGGTAACATGTCCCGCCAGCCTCTCCCGTTACAGATAATCTAGTAAGGAGGAGGTAACATGTCCCGCCAGCCTCTCCGTTACAGATAATCTAGTAAGGAGGAGGTAACATGTCCCGCCAGCCTCTCCTGTTACAGCTAATCTAGTAAGGAGGAGGTAACATGTCCCGCCAGCCTCTCCCGTTACAGATAATCTAGTAAGGAGGAGGTTACATGTCCCGCCAGCCTCTCCCGTTACAGATAATCTAGTAAGGAGGGGGTCACATGTCCCGCCAGCCTCTCCCGTTACAGATAATCTAGTAAGGAGGGGGGTAACATGTCCCGCCAGCCTCTCCCGTTACAGATAATCTAGTAAGGAGGAGGTAACATGTCCCGCCAGCCTCTCCCGTTACAGATAAACTAGTAAGGAGTAGGTTACATGTCCCGCCAGCCTCTCCCGTTACAGATAATCTAGTAAGGAGGAGGTAACATGTCCCGCCAGCCTCTCCCGTTATAGATAATCTAGTAAGGAGGAGGTAACATGTCCCGCCAGCCTCTCCTGTTATAGATAATCTAGTAAGGAGGAGGTAACATGTCCCGCCAGCCTCTCCCGTTATAGATAATCTAGTAAGGAGGGGGTAACATGTCCCGCCAGCCTCTCCTGTTACAGTTAATCTAGTAAGGAGGGGGTAACATGTCCCGCCAGCCTCTCCCGTTACAGATAATCTAGTAAGGAGGAGGTAACATGTCCCGCCAGCCTCTCCCGTTACAGGTAATCTAGTAAGGAGGAGGTAACATGTCCCGCCAGCCTCTCCCGTTACAGGATAATCTAGTAAGGAGGAGGTAACATGTCCCGCCAGCCTCTCCCGTTACAGATAATCTAGTAAGGAGGAGGTAACATGTCCCGCCAGCCTCTCCCGTTATAGATAATCTAGTAAGGAGGAGGTAACATGTCCCGCCAGCCTCTCCCGTTATAGATAATCTAGTAAGGAGGAGGTAACATGTCCCGCCAGCCTCTCCCGTTACAGATAATCTAGTAAGGAGGAGGTAACATGTCCCGCCAGCCTCTCCCGTTACAGATAATCTAGTAAGGAGGAGGTAACATGTCCCGCCAGCCTCTCCCGTTACAGATAATCTAGTAAGGAGGAGGTAACATGTCCCGCCAGCCTCTCCGTTACAGATAATCTAGTAAGGAGGAGGTAACATGTCCCGCCAGCCTCTCCCGTTACAGATAATCTAGTAAGGAGGAGGTAACATGTCCCGCCAGCCTCTCCCGTTACAGGTAATCTAGTAAGGAGGAGGTAACATGTCCCGCCAGCCTCTCCCGTTACAGATAATCTAGTAAGGAGGAGGTAACATGTCCCGCCAGCCTCTCCCGTTACAGATAATCTAGTAAGGAGGAGGTACATGTCCCGCCAGCCTCTCCCGTTACAGATAATCTAGTAAGGAGGAGGTAACATGTCCCGCCAGCCTCTCCCGTTATAGATAATCTAGTAAGGAGGAGGTAACATGTCCCGCCAGCCTCTCCCGTTACAGTAATCTAGTAAGGAGGAGGTAACATGTCCCGCCAGCCTCTCCCGTTACAGGTAATCTAGTAAGGAGGAGGTAACATGTCCCGCCAGCCTCTCCCGTTACAGATAATCTAGTAAGGAGGAGGTAACATGTCCCGCCAGCCTCTCCCGTTACAGATAATCTAGTAAGGAGGGTTAACATGTCCCGCCAGCCTCTCCCGTTACAGGTAATCTAGTAAGGAGGAGGGTAACATGTCCCGCAGCCTCTCCCGTACTAGATAATCTAGTAAGGATGAGGTAACATGTCCCGCCAGCCTCTCCCGTTACAGATAATCTAGTAAGGAGGAGGTAACATGTCCCGCCAGCCTCTCCCGTTAACGATAATCTAGTAAGGAGGAGGTAACATGTCCCGCCAGCCTCTCCCGTTACAGATAATCTAGTAAGGAGGAGGTAACATGTCCCGCCAGCCTCTCCGTTACAGATAATCTAGTAAGGAGGAGGTAACATGTCCCGCCAGCCTCTCCCGTTACAGATAATCTAGTAAGGAGGAGGTAACATGTCCCGCCAGCCTCTCCCGTTATAGATAATCTAGTAAGGAGGAGGTAACATGTCCCGCCAGCCTCTCCCGTTACAGATAATCTAGTAAGGAGGAGGTAACATGTCCCGCCAGCCTCTCCTGTTACAGTTTATCTAGTAAGGAGGGGGTAACATGTCCCGCCAGCCTCTCCCGTTACAGATAAACTAGTAAGGAGGAGGTAACATGTCCCGCCAGCCTCTCCCGTTACAGATAATCTAGTAAGGAAGGGGTAACATGTCCCGCCAGCCTCTCCTGTTACAGATAATCTAGCAAGGAGGGGGGTGGGGGTGGGGTGGGGGTGGGGGGGGGGTAACACTTATGTAGTATGGAGTGGGTAACATGTCTCGCCAGCCTCTCCCGTTACAGATAATCTAGTAAGGAGGGGGTAACATGTCCCGCCAGCCTCTCCCGTTACAGTTTATCTTGTAAGGAGGGGGTAACATGTCCCGCCAGCCTCTCCCGTTACAGATAATCTAGTAAGGAGGAGGTAACATGTCCCGCCAGCCTCTCCCGTTACAGATAATCTAGTAAGGAGGGTGTAACATGTCCCGCCAGCCTCTGCTGTTACAGATAATCTAGTAAGGAGGGGGGGGGGGGGGGGGGGGGGGGGGGGGGGGGGTAACACTTATGTAGTATGGAGTGGGTAACTTGTCCCGCCAGCCTCTTCTGTTACACCTCTTATCATTTTGCACCGCGTGATTCGTAGCATTTGAAAAGTAAATAAAATGTTTTTTATGTTGTCATATGTCATTATAATTATAAAACAGAAACTCATAGACGGATATAACCATATAATCGCAATAAGGAAATTTTAAATCAAAACAGTCTGACAATTGATAAAATGTCGTCAGGCACAGGAACTTGACCTGCAGTTGATCTAGGCCAAGTAAGGATGGAGTACCGGGGTCCTGTCTGTGTGTGTGTGAGGTTTAATTTACATCATAGCAAGGAAAATCAAAGCTGACTAAAAATGACCTGTCGTCAAGTTATGCTATAGGAAAAAAAACTTTGTATAAAAAAGTCAAAATGATAATAACGTACAAAGCGAAGTCTGTGGCGAATAAAATCAGAATGAATGGAGGAAAGCCGGAGTACCCGGAGAAAAAACCACCGGCCTACGGTCAGTACCTGGCAACTGACCCACGTGGGTTTCACACACGATATAAACACAATTCAAAACAAATTGAGAGAAAGGTGCAGTAGAGCCAGCATGCATTAGACTGCACCATGTAGCTGTTTCGCTATGGCCTGTCAGTGATGGTAAGGTCCTAAAGTACTAACGATTGGAGGCGATCAAAAACAAAAGTAGAAAAAAAAAGTAAAAAAACAAAAAAGATCGAAAGAAATGTTACAATTCTAAACGGGGAGGGGCAAAAGAGACGTATCATTCAAGAAATTTGATAATTTTCAATTAATTTCATCTTTTTCAATATTTGATTTCCAAACAACATCAAGTACATGTGTTTATTCTGAACTGTGTCAGGATTAAAATAAATTAAATTGTGACAAATAGGTTACCTGACAAGTCGGTTACTGGAAACTATAGGAAAAGGCTAACACACTCCGTCACGTGTTTGTTTGTTTGGTTTTTTTTTTTTTCGGTGGTCTGCTTGTTTGTTTGTTATTATCTCATTAAGATCATCGGCTTGATTACACCCGGGCCAGCAAGTGTCACCAATGATTATATTCTGATAGATATATTGGAAGAAAATACCATCAGTAACGTAATCATTATAAGGAAGTTTGCTGTTCAAGGGAGATAGGCCTTTATTCAAATATAATTACTTAATTATCTTGTATAAAA
The DNA here is from genome assembly GCF_902652985.1 of Pecten maximus. Lineage (NCBI taxonomy): Eukaryota > Metazoa > Mollusca > Bivalvia > Pectinida > Pectinidae > Pecten > Pecten maximus. Next base: position 2,768,435 of record NC_047033.1, read on the forward strand.
AAATGAGCATGTTTTGACATGTGAACTGGCTGTGGGAACCAGGAACATATCCCGCCAGCCTCTCCCGTTACAGATAATCTAGTAAGGAGGAGGTAACATGTCCCGCCAGCCTCTCCCGTTATAGATAATCTAGTAAGGAGGGGGTAACATGTCCCGCCAGCCTCTCCCGTTTCAGATAATCTAGTAAGGAGGAGGTAACATGTCCCGCCAGCCTCTCCCGTTACAGATAATCTAGTAAGGGGGGGGGGGGGGGTTAACACTTATCTAGGGGGGGAGGGGGGTTAACACTGATCAAGGGGGGGGGGGGGGGGGGGGGGGGGGGGGGGGGGGGGTTAACACTTATCTAGTAAGGAGTGGTCTCTTCTGTTACACCTCATTTTGCACCGCGTGATTCGTAGCATTTGAAAAGTAAATAAAATGTTTTTCATGTTGTCATATGTCATTATAATTGTAAAACAGAAACTCATAGACGGATATAACCATTTAATCGCAATAAGGAAATTTTAAATCAAAACAGTCTGACTATTGATAAAATGTCGTCAGGCACAGGAACTTGACCTGCAGTTGATCTAGGCCAAGTAAGGATGGAGTACCGGGGTCCTGTCTGTGTATGTGTGAGGTTTAATTTACATCATAGCAAGGAAAATCAAAGCAGACTAAAAATAACCTGTCGTCAAGTTATGCTATAGGGAAAAAAAGTTTGTATAAAACAATCAAAATGATAATAACGTACAAAGCGAGGTCGGTGGCGAATAAAATCAGAATGAATGACAATAAACTTTCCTCAAGTCGAGAGCCTCGTGACCTTTGACCTCTTGTTTCAATCATTGTTGTTAATAATCGTTATTTTGTAGTCTGGTGTGCTAATTCGGGTATTTCGTTGGCAAGCAGTGTATATAATATGTTCTTGAAGCAGCTTCTTTCAAGGGGCATTCCTTTTCTCGGACAGCAGAAGCATGCACGGTCCGTGTAACACTTAACAATTCTAAATTCTAAAATGTTTTAGAATTTTAGATTTCTAGATTTTTGACCAAAATTCTAAATTTGCAACTTTCAAAACTATTCTGATTTTTTTTTTTAGATATTTAGGTTTTTGACCAAAATTCTAAAATTTCAAAACTGTTTTGAATTCACAGTTTTTGGATTTTTAGACTTTTAGACCTTTGCCGTTCAAAGTTCCAAAATATCAAAACTCGTGAGAGTAAAACTGCATTATTAATGTAAAGATTATAATTCTTACTACTTTGAAAAAATACGTATTTTCCAGTAAGTTTAATTTTGACGACCTAAACTTTATTCAAACGAAGGAATGCCCCTTTAAGTTGGCAAACACGACGCTTGTCGAACAGTCTTATCCCTATCGAAAAAAATGTCATTTGTGGATAACTAAAGTGATTCATTGAACAGTGTTGAAGTCCGGAAAGAAACGGAAATACAGAAACTTTACATTACGCTACCTTTGAAACTTTAAGTTCGAGCTATAGCAGACTTTATCTTAGGTTTGTTTTGTTTAACGTCCTATTAACAGCCAGGGTCATTTATTAGGACGTGCCAGGTTTGGAGGAGGATCGCCGGAGTACCCGGAGCCCTCTAGAACATTTTAACGTCCTATTAGCAGCCAGGTTCATTTGAGGACGGGCCAGGTTTTGGAGGAGGAGGAAAGCCGGAGTACCTGGCAACTGACCCACGTGGGTTTCACACACGATATAAGCACAATTCAAAACAAATTGAGAGAAAGGTGCAGTAGAGCCAGCATGCATTAGACTGCACCATGTAGCTGTTTCGCTATGGCCTGTTAGTGATGGTAAGGTCCTAAAGTACTAACGATTGGAGGCGATCAAAAACAAAAGTAGAAAAAAAAGTAAAAAAACAAAAAAGATCGAAGAAATGTTACAATTCTGAACGGGGAGGGGCAAAAGAGACATATCATTCAAGAAATTTGATAATTTTCAATTAATGTCATCTTTTTCAATATTTGATTTCCAAACAACATCAAGTACATGTGCTTATTCTGAACTGTGTCAGGATTAAAATAAATTAAATTGTGACAAATAGGTTACCTGACAAGTCGGTTACTGGAAACTATAGGAAAAGGCTAACACACTCCGTCACGTGTTTTTTTGTTTTTTTGTGGGTTTTTTTTTTTCGGTGGTCTGCTTGTTTGTTTGTTATTATCTCATTAAGATCATCGGCTTGATTACACCCGGGCCAGCAAGTGTCACCAATGATTATATTCTGATAGATATGTTGGAAGAATGTACCATCAGTAACGTAATCATTATAAGGAAGTTTGCTGTTTAAGGGAGATAGGCCTTTATTCAAGTATATTTACTTAATTATCTTGTATCAAAAATGCACATGTTTTGACATGTGAACTGGCTGTGGGAACCAGGAACATGTCCCGCCAGCCTCTCCCGTTACAGATAATCTAGTAAGGAGTGGGTAACATGTCCCGCCAGCCTCTCCCGTTATAGATAATCTAGTAAGGAGGAGGTAACATGTCCCGCCAGCCTCTCCCGTTACAGATAAGGTAGTAAGGAGGAGGTAACATGCCCCGCCAGCCTCTCTCGTTACAGTTAATCTAGTAAGGAGGTGGTAACATGTCCCGCAAGCCTCTCCCGTTACAGGTAATCTAGTAAGGAGGGAGCAACATGTCCCGCCAGCCTCTCTCGTTACAGATAATCTAGTAAGGAGGGGGTAACATGTCCCGCCAGCCTCTCCCGTTACAGTTAATCTAGTAAGGAGGGGGTAACATGTCCCGCCAGCCTCTCCTGTTACAGATAATCTAGTAAAGAGGAGGGGGGGGGGGGGGGGGGGGGGGGGGGAGGGTAACACTTATGTAGTATGGAGTGGGTAACTTGTCCCGCCAGCCTCTTCTGTTACACTTCTTATCATTTTGCACCGCGTGATTCGTAGCATTTGAAAAGTAAATAAAATGTTTTTTATGTTGTCATATGTCATTATAATTATAAAACAGAAACTCATAGACGGATATAACCATATAATCGCAATAAGGAAATTTTAAATCAAAACAGTCTGACTATTGATAAAATGTCGTCAGGCACAGGAACTTGACCTGCAGTTGATCTAGGCCAAGTAAGGATGGAGTACCGGGGTCCTGTCTGTGTATGTGTGAGGTTTAATTTACATCATAGCAAGGAAAATCAAAGCAGACTAAAAATGACCTGTCGTCAAGTTATGCTATAGGAAAAAAAAGTTTGTATAAAAAAGTCAAAATGATAATAACGTACAAAGCGAAGTCTGTGGCGAATAAAATCAGAATGAATGGAGGAAAGCCGGAGTACCCGGAGAAAAAACCACCGGCCTACGGTCAGTACCTGGCAACTGACCCACGTGGGTTTCACACACGATATAAACACAATTCAAAACAAATTGAGAGAAAGGTGCAGTAGAGCCAGCATTCATTAGACTGCACCATGTAGCTGTTTCGCTATGACCTGTCAGTGATGGTAAGGTCCTAAAGTACTAACCATTGGAGGCGATCAAAAACAAAAGTAGAAAAAAAAAGTAAAAAAACAAAAAAGATCGAAAGAAATGTTACAATTCTGAACGGGGAGGGGCAAAAGAGACGTATCATTCAAGAAATTTGATAATTTTCAATTAATTTCATCTTTTTCAATATTTGATTTCCAAACAACATCAAGTACATGTGTTTATTCTGAACTGTGTCAGGATTAAAATGAATTAAATTGTGACAAATAGGTTACCTTACAAGTCGGTTACTGGAAACTATAGGAAAAGGCTAACACACTCCGTCACGTGTTTTTTTTGTTTTTTTGTTGTTTTTTTTTCGGTGGTCTGCTTGTTTGTTTGTTATTATCTCATTAAGATCATCGGCTTGATTATACCCGGGCCAGCAAGTGTCAGCAATGATTATATTCTGATAGATATGTTGGAAGAATGTACCATCAGTAACGTAATCATTATAAGGAAGTTTGCTGTTTAAGGGAGATAGGCCTTTATTCAAGTATATTTACTTAATTATCTTGTATCAAAAATGCACATGTTTTGACATGTGAACTGGCTGTGGGAACCAGGAACATGTCCCGCCAGCCTCTCCCGTTACAGATAATCTAGTAAGGAGTGAGGTAACATGTCCCGCCAGCCTCTCCCGTTACAGATAATCTAGTAAGGAGGAGGTAACATGTCCCGCCAGCCTCTCCCGTTACAGATAATCTAGTAAGGAGGAGGTAACATGTCCCGCCAGCCTCTCCCGTTACAGATAATCTAGTAAGGAGGAGGTAACATGTCCCGCCAGCCTCTCCCGTTACAGATAATCTAGTAAGGAGGAGGTAACATGTCCCGCCAGCCTCTCCCGTTACAGATAATCTAGTAAGGAGGAGGTAACATGTCCCGCCAGCCTCTCCCGTTACAGATAATCTAGTAAGGAGGAGGTAACATGTCCCGCCAGCCTCTCCCGTTACAGATAATCTAGTAAGGAGGAGGTAACATGTCCCGCCAGCCTCTCCCGTTACAGATAATCTAGTAAGGAGGAGGTAACATGTCCCGCCAGCCTCTCCCGTTACAGATAATCTAGTAAGGAGGAGGTAACATGTCCCGCCAGCCTCTCCCGTTACAGTTAATCTAGTAAGGAGGAGGTAACATGTCCCGCCAGCCTCTCCCGTTAACAGATAATCTAGTAAGGAGGAGGTAACATGTCCCGCCAGCCTCTCCCGTTACAGATAATCTAGTAAGGAGGAGGTAACATGTCCCGCCAGCCTCTCCCGTTACAGATAATCTAGTAAGGAGGAGGTAACATGTCCCGCCAGCCTCTCCCGTTACAGATAATCTAGTAAGGAGGAGGTAACATGTCCCGCCAGCCTCTCCCGTTACAGATAATCTAGTAAGGAGGAGGTAACAAGTCCCGCCAGCCTCTCCCGTTACAGATAATCTAGTAAGGAGGAGGTAACATGTCCCGCCAGCCTCTCCCGTTACAGATAATCTAGTAAGGAGGAGGTAACATGTCCCGCCAGCCTCTCCTGTTACAGATAATCTAGTAAGGAGGAGGTAACATGTCCCGCCAGCCTCTCCCGTTACAGATAATCTAGTAAGGAGGAGGTAACATGTCCCGCCAGCCTCTCCCGTTACAGATAATCTAGTAAGGAGGAGGTAACATGTCCCGCCAGCCTCTCCCGTTACAGGTAATCTAGTAAGGAGGAGGTAACATGTCCCGCCAGCCTCTCCCGTTACAGATAATCTAGTAAGGAGGAGGTAACATGTCCCGCCAGCCTCTCTCGTTATAGATAATCTAGTAAGGAGGAGGGTAACATGTCCCGCCAGCCTCTCCCGTTACAGATAATCTAGTAAGGAGGAGGGTAACATGTCCCGCCAGCCTCTCCCGTTACAGATAATCTAGTAAGGAGGAGGTAACATGTCCCGCCAGCCTCTCCCGTTACAGATAATCTAGTAAGGAGGAGGTAACATGTCCCGCCAGCCTCTCCCGTTACAGTAATCTAGTAAGGAGGAGGTAACATGTCCCGCCAGCCTCTCCCGTTACAGATAATCTAGTAAGGAGGAGGTAACATGTCCCGCCAGCCTCTCCGTTACAGATAATCTAGTAAGGAGGAGGTAACATGTCCCGCCAGCCTCTCCCGTTACAGATAATCTAGTAAGGAGGAGGTAACATGTCCCGCCAGCCTCTCCCGTTACAGATAATCTAGTAAGGAGGAGGTAACATGTCCCGCCAGCCTCTCCCGTTACAGATAATCTAGTAAGGAGGAGGTAACATGTCCCGCCAGCCTCTCCCGTTACAGATAATCTAGTAAGGAGGAGGTAACATGTCCCGCCAGCCTCTCCCGTTACAGATAATCTAGTAAGGAGGAGGTAACATGTCCCGCCAGCCTCTCCCGTTACAGATAATCTAGTAAGGAGGAGGTAACATGTCCCGCCAGCCTCTCACGTTATAGATAATCTAGTAAGGAGGAGGTAACATGTCCCGCCAGCCTCTCCCGTTACAGATAATCTAGTAAGGAGGAGGTAACATGTCCCGCCAGCCTCTCCCGTTACAGATAATCTAGTAAGGAGGAGGTAACATGTCCCGCCAGCCTCTCCCGTTACAGATAATCTAGTAAGGAGGAGGTAACATGTCCCGCCAGCCTCTCCCGTTACAGATAATCTAGTAAGGAGGAGGTAACATGTCCCGCCAGCCTCTCCCGTTACAGATAATCTAGTAAGGAGGAGGTAACATGTCCCGCCAGCCTCTCCCGTTACAGATAATCTAGTAAGGAGGAGGTAACATGTCCCGCCAGCCTCTCCCGTTACAGATAATCTAGTAAGGAGGAGGTAACATGTCCCGCCAGCCTCTCCCGTTACAGATAATCTAGTAAGGAGGAGGTAACATGTCCCGCCAGCCTCTCCCGTTACAGATAATCTAGTAAGGAGGAGGTAACATGTCCCGCCAGCCTCTCCCGTTACAGATAATCTAGTAAGGAGGAGGTAACATGTCCCGCCAGCCTCTCCCGTTACAGATAATCTAGTAAGGAGGAGGTAACATGTCCCGCCAGCCTCTCCCGTTACAGATAATCTAGTAAGGAGGAGGTAACATGTCCCGCCAGCCTCTCCCGTTACAGATAATCTAGTAAGGAGGAGGTAACATGTCCCGCCAGCCTCTCCCGTTACAGATAATCTAGTAAGGAGGAGGTAACATGTCCCGCCAGCCTCTCCCGTTACAGATAATCTAGTAAGGAGGAGGTAACATGTCCCGCCAGCCTCTCCCGTTACAGATAATCTAGTAAGGAGGAGGTAACATGTCCCGCCAGCCTCTCCCGTTACAGATAATCTAGTAAGGAGGAGGTAACATGTCCCGCCAGCCTCTCCCGTTACAGATAATCTAGTAAGGAGGAGGTAACATGTCCCGCCAGCCTCTCCCGTTACAGATAATCTAGTAAGGAGGAGGTAACATGTCCCGCCAGCCTCTCCCGTTACAGATAATCTAGTAAGGAGGAGGTAACATGTCCCGCCAGCCTCTCCCGTTACAGATAATCTAGTAAGGAGGAGGTAACATGTCCCGCCAGCCTCTCCCGTTACAGGTAATCTAGTAAGGAGGAGGTAACATGTCCCGCCAGCCTCTCCCGTTACAGATAATCTAGTAAGGAGGAGGTAACAAGTCCCGCCAGCCTCTCCCGTTACAGATAATCTAGTAAAGAGGAGGTAACATGTCCCACCAAGCCTCTCCGTTAACAGATAATCTAGTAAGGAGGAGGTAACATGTCCCGCCAGCCTCTCCCGTTACAGATAATCTAGTAAGGAGGAGGTAACATGTCCCGCCAGCCTCTCCCGTTACAGATAATCTAGTAAGGAGGAGGTAACATGTCCCGCCAGCCTCTCCCGTTACAGGTAATCTAGTAAGGAGGAGGTAACATGTCCCGCCAGCCTCTCCCGTTACAGATAATCTAGTAAGGAGGAGGTAACATGTCCCGCCAGCCTCTCCGTTATAGATAATCTAGTAAGGAGGAGGTAACATGTCCCGCCAGCCTCTCCCGTTACAGGTAATCTAGTAAGGAGGAGGTAACATGTCCCGCCAGCCTCTCCCGTTACAGATAATCTAGTAAGGAGGAGGTAACATGTCCCGCCAGCCTCTCCCGTTACAGATAATCTAGTAAGGAGGAGGTAACATGTCCCGCCAGCCTCTCCCGTTACAGATAATCTAGTAAGGAGGAGGTAACATGTCCCGCCAGCCTCTCCCGTTACAGATAATCTAGTAAGGAGGAGGTAACATGTCCCGCCAGCCTCTCCCGTTACAGATAATCTAGTAAGGAGGAGGTAACATGTCCCGCCAGCCTCTCCGTTACAGATAATCTAGTAAGGAGGAGGTAACATGTCCCGCCAGCCTCTCCCGTTACAGATAATCTAGTAAGGAGGAGGTAACATGTCCCGCCAGCCTCTCCCGTTACAGATAATCTAGTAAGGAGGAGGTAACATGTCCCGCCAGCCTCTCCCGTTAAAGGATAATCTAGTAAGGAGGAGGTAACATGTCCCGCCAGCCTCTCCCGTTACAGATAATCTAGTAAGGAGGAGGTAACATGTCCCGCCAGCCTCTCCCGTTACAGATAATCTAGTAAGGAGGAGGTAACATGTCCCGCCAGCCTCTCCCGTTACAGATAATCTAGTAAGGAGGAGGTAACATGTCCCGCCAGCCTCTCCCGTTATAGATAATCTAGTAAGGAGGAGGTAACATGTCCCGCCAGCCTCTCCCGTTACAGATAATCTAGTAAGGAGGAGGTAACATGTCCCGCCAGCCTCTCCCGTTACAGATAATCTAGTAAGGAGGAGGTAACATGTCCCGCCAGCCTCTCCCGTTACAGATAATCTAGTAAGGAGGAGGTAACATGTCCCGCCAGCCTCTCCGGTAACAGATAATCTAGTAAGGAGGAGGTAACATGTCCCGCCAGCCTCTCCCGTTACAGGTAATCTAGTAAGGAGGAGGTAACATGTCCCGCCAGCCTCTCCCGTTACAGATAATCTAGTAAGGAGGAGGTAACATGTCCCGCCAGCCTCTCCCGTTACAGATAATCTAGTAAGGAGGAGGTAACATGTCCCGCCAGCCTCTCCCGTTACAGATAATCTAGTAAGGATGAGGTAACATGTCCCGCCAGCCTCTCCCGTTACAGATAATCTAGTAAGGAGGAGGTAACATGTCCCGCCAGCCTCTCCCGTTACAGATAATCTAGTAAGGAGGAGGTAACATGTCCCGCCAGCCTCTCCCGTTACAGATAATCTAGTAAGGAGGAGGGTAACATGTCCCGCCAGCCTCTCCCGTTATAGATAATCTAGTAAGGAGGAGGTAACATGTCCCGCCAGCCTCTCCCGTTACAGATAATCTAGTAAGGAGGAGGTAACATGTCCCGCCAGCCTCTCCCGTTACAGATAATCTAGTAAGGAGGAGGTAACATGTCCCGCCAGCCTCTCCCGTTACAGATAATCTAGTAAGGAGGAGGTAACATGTCCCGCCAGCCTCTCCCGTTACAGATAATCTAGTAAGGAGGAGGTAACATGTCCCGCCAGCCTCTCCCGTTATAGATAATCTAGTAAGGAGGAGGTAACATGTCCCGCCAGCCTCTCCCGTTACAGATAATCTAGTAAGGAGGAGGTAACATGTCCCGCCAGCCTCTCCCGTTACAGATAATCTAGTAAGGAGGAGGTAACATGTCCCGCCAGCCTCTCCCGTTATAGATAATCTAGTAAGGAGGAGGTAACATGTCCCGCCAGCCTCTCCCGTTACAGATAATCTAGTAAGGAGGAGGTAACATGTCCCGCCAGCCTCTCCCGTTACAGGTAATCTAGTAAGGAGGAGGTAACATGTCCCGCCAGCCTCTATCGTTACAGATAATCTAGTAAGGAGGAGGTAACATGTCCCGCCAGCCTCTCCCGTTACAGATAATCTAGTAAGGAGGAGGTAACATGTCCCGCCAGCCTCTCCCGTTACAGATAATCTAGTAAGGAGGAGGTAACATGTCCCGCCAGCCTCTCCCGTTACAGATAATCTAGTAAGGAGGAGGTAACATGTCCCGCCAGCCTCTCCCGTTACAGATAATCTAGTAAGGAGGAGGTAACATGTCCCGCCAGCCTCTCCCGTTACAGGTAATCTAGTAAGGAGGAGGTAACATGTCCCGCCAGCCTCTCCCGTTACAGATAATCTAGTAAGGAGGAGGTAACATGTCCCGCCAGCCTCTCCCGTTACAGATAATCTAGTAAGGAGGAGGTAACATGTCCCGCCAGCCTCTCCCGTTACAGATAATCTAGTAAGGAGGAGGTAACATGTCCCGCCAGCCTCTCCGTTATAGATAATCTAGTAAGGAGGAGGTAACATGTCCCGCCAGCCTCTCCCGTTACAGATAATCTAGTAAGGAGGAGGTAACATGTCCCGCCAGCCTCTCCCGTTACAGATAATCTAGTAAGGAGGAGGTAACATGTCCCGCCAGCCTCTCCCGTTACAGATAATCTAGTAAGGATAGTCCCGCCAGCCTCTCCCGTTACAGATAATCTAGTAAGGAGGAGGTAACATGTCCCGCCAGCCTCTCCCGTTACAGATAATCTAGTAAGGAGGAGGTAACATGTCCCGCCAGCCTCTCCCGTTACAGATAATCTAGTAAGGAGGAGGTAACATGTCCCGCCAGCCTCTCCCGTTACAGATAATCTAGTAAGGAGGAGGTAACATGTCCCGCCAGCCTCTCCCGTTACAGATAATCTAGTAAGGAGGAGGTAACATGTCCCGCCAGCCTCTCCCGTTATAGATAATCTAGTAAGGAGGAGGTAACATGTCCCGCCAGCCTCTCCCGTTACAGATAATCTAGTAAGGAGGAGGTAACATGTCCCGCCAGCCTCTCCCGTTACAGATAATCTAGTAAGGAGGAGGTAACATGTCCCGCCAGCCTCTCCCGTTACAGATAATCTAGTAAGGAGGAGGTAACATGTCCCGCCAGCCTCTCCCGTTACAGATAATCTAGTAAGGAGGAGGTAACATGTCCCGCCAGCCTCTCCCGTTACAGATAATCTAGTAAGGAGGAGGTAACATGTCCCGCCAGCCTCTCCCGTTACAGATAATCTAGTAAGGAGGAGGTAACATGTCCCGCCAGCCTCTCCCGTTACAGATAATCTAGTAAGGAGGAGGTAACATGTCCCGCCAGCCTCTCCCGTTACAGATAATCTAGTAAGGAGGAGGTAACATGTCCCGCCAGCCTCTCCCGTTACAGATAATCTAGTAAGGAGGAGGTAACATGTCCCGCCAGCCTCTCCCGTTACAGATAATCTAGTAAGGAGGAGGTAACATGTCCCGCCAGCCTCTCCCGTTACAGATAATCTAGTAAGGAGGAGGTAACATGTCCCGCCAGCCTCTCCCGTTACAGATAATCTAGTAAGGAGGAGGTAACATGTCCCGCCAGCCTCTCCCGTTACAGATAATCTAGTAAGGAGGAGGTAACATGTCCCGCCAGCCTCTCCCGTTACAGATAATCTAGTAAGGAGGAGGTAACATGTCCCGCCAGCCTCTCCCGTTACAGGTAATCTAGTAAGGAGGAGGTAACATGTCCCGCCAGCCTCTCCCGTTACAGATAATCTAGTAAGGAGGAGGTAACATGTCCCGCCAGCCTCTCCGTTAACAGATAATCTAGTAAAGAGGAGGTAACATGTCCCGCCAGCCTCTCCCGTTACAGATAATCTAGTAAGGAGGAGGTAACATGTCCCGCCAGCCTCTCCCGTTACAGATAATCTAGTAAGGAGGAGGTAACATGTCCCGCCAGCCTCTCCCGTTACAGATAATCTAGTAAGGAGGAGGTAACATGTCCCGCCAGCCTCTCCCGTTATAGATAATCTAGTAAGGAGGAGGTAACATGTCCCGCCAGCCTCTCCCGTTACAGATAATCTAGTAAGGAGGAGGTAACATGTCCCGCCAGCCTCTCCCGTTACAGATAATCTAGTAAGGAGGAGGTAACATGTCCCGCCAGCCTCTCCCGTTACAGATAATCTAGTAAGGAGGAGGTAACATGTCCCGCCAGCCTCTCCCGTTACAGATAATCTAGTAAGGAGGAGGTAACATGTCCCGCCAGCCTCTCCCGTTACAGATAATCTAGTAAGGAGGAGGTAACATGTCCCGCCAGCCTCTCCCGTTACAGATAATCTAGTAAGGAGGAGGTAACATGTCCCGCCAGCCTCTCCCGTTACAGATAATCTAGTAAGGAGGAGGTAACATGTCCCGCCAGCCTCTCCCGTTACAGATAATCTAGTAAGGAGGAGGTAACATGTCCCGCCAGCCTCTCCCGTTACAGATAATCTAGTAAGGAGGAGGTAACATGTCCCGCCAGCCTCTCCCGTTACAGATAATCTAGTAAGGAGGAGGTAACATGTCCCGCCAGCCTCTCCCGTTACAGATAATCTAGTAAGGAGGAGGTAACATGTCCCGCCAGCCTCTCCCGTTACAGATAATCTAGTAAGGAGGAGGTAACATGTCCCGCCAGCCTCTCCCGTTACAGATAATCTAGTAAGGAGGAGGTAACAAGTCCCGCCAGCCTCTCCCGTTACAGATAATCTAGTAAGGAGGAGGTAACATGTCCCGCCAGCCTCTCCCGTTACAGATAATCTAGTAAGGAGGAGGTAACATGTCCCGCCAGCCTCTCCCGTTACAGATAATCTAGTAAGGAGGAGGTAACATGTCCCGCCAGCCTCTCCCGTTACAGATAATCTAGTAAGGAGGAGGTAACATGTCCCGCCAGCCTCTCCCGTTACAGATAATCTAGTAAGGAGGAGGTAACATGTCCCGCCAGCCTCTCCCGTTACAGATAATCTAGTAAGGAGGAGGTAACATGTCCCGCCAGCCTCTCCCGTTACAGATAATCTAGTAAGGAGGAGGTAACATGTCCCGCCAGCCTCTCCCGTTACAGATAATCTAGTAAGGAGGAGGTAACATGTCCCGCCAGCCTCTCCCGTTACAGATAATCTAGTAAGGAGGAGGTAACATGTCCCGCCAGCCTCTCCCGTTACAGATAATCTAGTAAGGAGGAGGTAACATGTCCCGCCAGCCTCTCCCGTTACAGATAATCTAGTAAGGAGGAGGTAACATGTCCCGCCAGCCTCTCCCGTTATAGATAATCTAGTAAGGAGGAGGTAACATGTCCCGCCAGCCTCTCCCGTTACAGATAATCTAGTAAGGAGGAGGTAACATGTCCCGCCAGCCTCTCCCGTTACAGATAATCTAGTAAGGAGGAGGTAACATGTCCCGCCAGCCTCTCCCGTTACAGATAATCTAGTAAGGAGGAGGTAACATGTCCCGCCAGCCTCTCCCGTTATAGATAATCTAGTAAGGAGGAGGTAACATGTCCCGCCAGCCTCTCCCGTTACAGATAATCTAGTAAGGAGGAGGTAACATGTCCCGCCAGCCTCTCCCGTTACAGATAATCTAGTAAGGAGGAGGTAACATGTCCCGCCAGCCTCTCCCGTTACAGATAATCTAGTAAGGAGGAGGTAACATGTCCCGCCAGCCTCTCCGTTACAGATAATCTAGTAAGGAGGAGGTAACATGTCCCGCCAGCCTCTCCCGTTACAGATAATCTAGTAAGGAGGAGGTAACATGTCCCGCCAGCCTCTCCCGTTACAGATAATCTAGTAAGGAGGAGGTAACATGTCCCGCCAGCCTCTCCCGTTACAGATAATCTAGTAAGGAGGAGGTAACATGTCCCGCCAGCCTCTCCCGTTACAGATAATCTAGTAAGGAGGAGGTAACATGTCCCGCCAGCCTCTCCCGTTACAGATAATCTAGTAAGGAGGAGGTAACATGTCCCGCCAGCCTCTCCCGTTACAGATAATCTAGTAAGGAGGAGGTAACATGTCCCGCCAGCCTCTCCCGTTACAGATAATCTAGTAAGGAGGAGGTAACATGTCCCGCCAGCCTCTCCCGTTACAGATAATCTAGTAAGGAGGAGGTAACATGTCCCGCCAGCCTCTCCCGTTACAGATAATCTAGTAAGGAGGAGGTAACATGTCCCGCCAGCCTCTCCCGTTACAGATATCTAGTAAGGAGGAGGTAACATGTCCCGCCAGCCTCTCCCGTTATAGATAATCTAGTAAGGAGGAGGTAACATGTCCCGCCAGCCTCTCCCGTTACAGATAATCTAGTAAGGAGGAGGTAACATGTCCCGCCAGCCTCTCCCGTTACAGATAATCTAGTAAGGAGGAGGTAACATGTCCCGCCAGCCTCTCCCGTTACAGATAATCTAGTAAGGAGGAGGTAACATGTCCCGCCAGCCTCTCCCGTTATAGATAATCTAGTAAGGAGGAGGTAACATGTCCCGCCAGCCTCTCCCGTTACAGATAATCTAGTAAGGAGGAGGTAACATGTCCCGCCAGCCTCTCCCGTTACAGATAATCTAGTAAGGAGGAGGTAACATGTCCCGCCAGCCTCTCCCGTTACAGATAATCTAGTAAGGAGGAGGTAACATGTCCCGCCAGCCTCTTCCGTTATAGATAATCTAGTAAGGAGGAGGTAACATGTCCCGCCAGCCTCTCCGTTACAGATAATCTAGTAAGGAGGAGGTAACATGTCCCGCCAGCCTCTCCCGTTACAGATAATCTAGTAAGGAGGAGGTAACATGTCCCGCCAGCCTCTCCCGTTACAGATAATCTAGTAAGGAGGAGGTAACATGTCCCGCCAGCCTCTCCCGTTACAGATAATCTAGTAAGGAGGAGGTAACATGTCCCGCCAGCCTCTCCCGTTACAGATAATCTAGTAAGGAGGAGGTAACATGTCCCGCCAGCCTCTCCCGTTATAGATAATCTAGTAAGGAGGAGGTAACATGTCCCGCCAGCCTCTCCCGTTACAGATAATCTAGTAAGGAGGAGGTAACATGTCCCGCCAGCCTCTCCCGTTACAGTTAATCTAGTAAGGAGGAGGTAACATGTCCCGCCAGCCTCTCCCGTTACAGATAATCTAGTAAGGAGGAGGTAACATGTCCCGCCAGCCTCTCCCGTTACAGATAATCTAGTAAGGAGGAGGTAACATGTCCCGCCAGCCTCTCCCGTTACAGATAATCTAGTAAGGAGGAGGTAACATGTCCCGCCAGCCTCTCCCGTTACAGATTAATCTAGTAAGGAGGAGGTAACATGTCCCGCCAGCCTCTCCCGTTATAGATAATCTAGTAAGGAGGAGGTAACATGTCCCGCCAGCCTCTCCCGTTACAGATAATCTAGTAAGGAGGAGGTAACATGTCCCGCCAGCCTCTCCCGTTACAGGTAATCTAGTAAGGAGGAGGTAACATGTCCCGCCAGCCTCTCCCGTTACAGATAATCTAGTAAGGAGGAGGTAACATGTCCCGCCAGTCTCTATCGTTATAGATAATCTAGTAAGGAGGAGGTAACATGTCCCGCCAGCCTCTCCCGTTACAGATAATCTAGTAAGGAGGAGGTAACATGTCCCGCCAGCCTCTCCCGTTACAGATAATCTAGTAAGGAGGAGGTAACATGTCCCGCCAGCCTCTCCCGTTACAGATAATCTAGTAAGGAGGAGGTAACATGTCCCGCCAGCCTCTCCCGTTACAGATAATCTAGTAAGGAGGAGGTAACATGTCCCGCCAGCCACTCCCGTTACAGATAATCTAGTAAGGATTGTCCGCCAGCCTCTCCCGTTACAGGTAATCTAGTAAGGAGGAGGTAACATGTCCCGCCAGCCTCTCCCGTTACAGATAATCTAGTAAGGAGGAGGTAACATGTCCCGCCAGCCTCTCCCGTTACAGATAATCTAGTAAGGAGGAGGTAACATGTCCCGCCAGCCTCTCCCGTTACAGATAATCTAGTAAGGAGGAGGTAACAAGTCCCGCCAGCCTCTCCCGTTACAGATAATCTAGTAAGGAGGAGGTAACATGTCCCGCCAGCCTCTCCCGTTACAGATAATCTAGTAAGGGGGGGGGGGGGGGGGGGGGTTAACACTTATCTAGTAAGGAGTGGATAACTTGTCTCGCCAGCCTCTTCTGTTACACCTCTTATCATTTTGCACCGCGTGATTCATAGCATTTGAAAAATAAATAAAATCTTTTTCCTGTTGTCATATGTCATTATAATCGTAAAATAGTAATTCATAGACGGATATAACCACATAATCGCAATAAGGAAATTTTAAATCAAAACAGTCTGACTATTGGTAAAATGTCGTCAGGCACAGGAACTTGACCTGCAGTTGATCTAGGCCAAGTAAGGATGGAGTACCGGGGTCCTGTCTGTGTATGTGTGAGGTTTAATTTACATCATAGCAAGGAAAATCAAAGCAGACTAAAAATGACCTGTCGTCAAGTTACGCTATAGGAACCTGAACAGTTTCGAGTTTGTATAAAAAAATCAAAATGATAATAACGTACAAAGCGAATTCGGGTATTTCGTTGGCAAGTAGTGTATACTATGTTCTTGAAGCAGCTTCTTTCAAGGGACATTCCTTTTCTCGGACAGCAGAAACATGCACGGTCCGTGTAACACTTAACAATTCTAAATTCTAAAATGTTTTAGAATTTTAGATTTCTAGAATTTTTACCAAAATTCTAAAGTTTCAACTTTCAAAACTGTTATGAGTTTTTCGATATTTAGGTTTTTTACCAAAATTCAAAAATTTCAAAACTGTTTTGAATTTTTAGATTCTAAGGTTTTTGACAGTTTTTAAAATATCAAATATCCAAAATCGTTTCGCGATTTTGAGTTTTTGGATTTTTGGACTTTTAGACCTTTTCCGTTCAAAGTTCCAAAATATCAAAACTCGTGAGAGTAAAACTGCATTATTAATGTACAGATTGTAACTGTTACTACTTTGAAAAAATACGTATTTTCCAGTAAGTTTAATTTTGACGACCTAAACTTTATTCAAACGAAGGAATGCCCCTTTAAGTTGGCAAACACGACGCTTGTCGAACAGTCTTATCCCTATCGAAAAAAATGTCATTTGTGGATAAATAAGGTGATTCATTGAACAGTGTTGAAGTCAGGAAAGAAACGGAAATACAGAAACTTTACATTACGCTACCTTTGAAACTTTAAGTTCGAGCTATAGCAGATTTTATCTTAGGTTTGTTTTGTTTAGCGTCCTATTAACAGCCAGTGTCATTTATTAGGACGTGCCAGGTTTGGAGGAGGATCGCCGGTGTACCCGGTGCCCTCTACAACATTTGAACATTTCGAATATATCGAACGTGCCTTGTGCACTGTCCATGGAAGGATTATATATATACACTGTATATATATATATATATAATTATGTGTGTGTATATAAAACACACGATATATTTGTTTTTGTTTAACGTCCTATTAACAGCCAGGGTCATTTAATGACGTGCCAGGTTTTGGAGGTGGAGGAAAGCCGGAGTGCCCGGAGAAAAACCACCGGCCTACGGTCAGTACCTGGCAAATGCCCCACGTGGGTTTCACACACGATATAAGCACAATTCAAAACAAATTGAGAGAAAGGTGCAGTAGAGCCAGCATGCATTAGACTGCACCATGTAGCTGTTTCGCTAAGGCCTGTCAGTGATGGTAAGGTCCTAAAGTACTAACGATTGGAGGCGACCAAAAACAAAAGTAGAAAAAAGTGAGAAAAAAAAGATTGAAAGAAATGTTACAATTCTGAATGGGGAGTGGCAAAAGAGACATATCATTCAAGAAATTTGATAATTTTCAATTAATTTAATCTTTTTTCAATATTTGATTTCCAAACAACATCAAGTACATGTGTTTATTCTGAACTGTGTCGGGATTAAAATGAATTTAATTGTGACAAACAGGTTACCTGACAAGTCGGTTACAGGAAACTAGGAAAAGGCTAACACACTCCGTCACGTGCTTTTTGTTTTTTGTTGTTGTCTTTTTTTCGGTGGTCTGTTTGTTTGTTTGTTATTATCTCATTAAGATCATCGGCTTGATTACACCCGGGCCAGCAAGTGTCACCAATGATTATATTCTGATAGATATATTGGAAGAATGTACCATCAGTAACGTAATCATTATAAGGAAGATTTCTGGTCAAGGGCCTTTATTCAAATATAATTACTTAATTATGTAGTAACAAAAATGAGCATGTTTTGACATGTGAACTGGCTGTGGGAACCAGGAAATCATTTTACATGTGATCCGGGTATGGGAACCAGGAAGCTGGCCGATATACTTATGTATAAATAAAGTTTGTTTCACTGGAATGGGCATTTGAAATAAACATTGCCAATAAACTCCGTGAAGGTGAAAACATGTGTCTTTGTTGTTAGGTTTCAGCCGGACAAAAATGATATATCACTTTGATCCTGATGAGGGATATCCATGGCATGATGGTTGAGTATTTAAGGTATGCCTACCGAATGGAATATGTCTCTAATACCGACGTCTACAACAACTTGGTCTTATCAGAATCGACATCAGACATGAGCTACCGTTCTCTTAGATACAGAGTGTCTATAGGTACAGGGAAATAACCCAGAATAATTAACTTAATTTTTTTTGTTTTTGTTTGTTTGTTTTGTTTTTATTTTAAGTGTGGCTTATGACACATGTACACTGTAAGTTACACATACCTTAGGACATTCCTCACGAAGGTTACATGTCGATATTAGTTATACTTGCAGAAGATAATCGCATTAGGAAAAACGATTTTGCATTAATAGTGGGATGATATAAATACAACTTCTACATGCTGCCAGTCAAAGACCTACCTACTAGTCACGAGGGAGACAGTTTTTAAATGGGAGTTGTCTCCCTTGTAATAGAGAATATTTTGGGAAATCGAAATTATGTCTCACCAACAAGACAAGACATTGCTATCTGAGGAAAATATGGTACAGCTAATGCTTTTCAGAAAAAAAACTCGCGATGTTTGCTATTTTGTGTAAAAAAAACAACAACAACAACAAAACAATAACAAAACCTAGAGTTGTGAAATAGCATTCTCTGTTCATATCAATTACGAAATGATATTTATATCAACGAGTACCAATCACTCTAGTTGGCTTTTATAACGTGCGGAGTATCGTACTAATTGAGTACAGAAAAAAACACGTGATCAGGCAGGTGCCCGTATATCTTTGAATGCCTCTTGATCTGGAAATAAAACCCTATTCTTTATTGTAACGTAGCATTGGTTAATGGAAAACCTACTCGGCGCATAATCTACAGGTTGTACACATAAGCCAAATTTGAATGACGTATATGAAGAATTCGATAGACTCTGCTTGAAAAATGTGAAGTCTTTTCTATTTTTGAAGGTGGTGCATGTAAGTTCACTTTAAACGTCACAAGCCCGATGATTGCATTAAAGTAATAAACATAAAAAATAATGAAATTTCCAAACTAGAACAGCATTAAAACTTATAATAACTTACTCGTAAATACTCTGTTCTTTGGTCGTGATTCGTGCTTATATCTCTTACATTTATAGAAATACTTTAATACCTGGGTGCGACAGACTCTTCTGGAATATAATTTGATAATTAATATATTCAAAAAGTAACAGACGCTAAGGGTTGTCATATTTTAAGAGTTATGGTCGCTGAGGGTTGTCATGTTTTAAGAGTAATGGTATCCGAGGGTTGTCATGTTTTAAGAGTCATGGTCGCCGAGGGTTGTCATATTTTAAGAGTAATGGTCGCTGAGGGTTGTCATGTTTTAAGAGTAATGGTCGCCGAGGGTTGTCATATTTTAAGAGTAATGGTATCTGAGGGTTGTCATATTTTAAGAGTAATGGTCGCCGAGGGTTGTCATATTTTAAGAGTTATGGTATCTGAGGGTTGTCATGTTTTAAGAGTAATGGTCGCTGGGGGTTGTCATGGTTTAAGAGTAATGGTCGCCAAGAGTTGTCATGTTTTAAGAGTTATGGTATCTGAGGGTTGTCATATTTTAAGAGTAATGGTCGCCGAGGGTTGTCATATTTTAAGAGTAATGGTCGCCGAGGGTTGTCATGTTTTAAGAGTTATGGTATATGAGGGTTGTCATATTTTAAGAGTAATGGTAGCTGAGGGTTGTCATGTTTTAAGAGTTATGGTATCTGAGGGTTGTCATGTTTTAAGAGTTATGGTATATGAGGGTTGTCATGTTTTAAGAGTTATGGTATCTGAGGGTTGTCATATTTTAAGAGTTATGGTCGCTGAGGGTTGTCATATTTTAAGAGTAATGGTATATGAGGGTTGTCATGTTTTAAGAGTTATGGTATCTGAGGGTTGTCATGTTTTAAGAGTTATGGTATATGAGGGTTGTCATATTTTAAGAGTAATGGTCGCCGAGGTTTGTCATGCTTTAAGAGTAATGGTATCTGAGGGTTGTCATGTTTTAAGAGTAATGGTCGCCGAGGGTTGTCATATTTTAAGAGTAATGGTCGCCGAGGGTTGTCATATTTTAAGAGTTATGGTATCTGAGGGTTGTCATGTTTTAAGAGTTATGGTATATGAGGGTTGTCATGGTTTAAGAGTAATGGTCGCCGAGGGTTGTCATATTTTAAGAGTAATGGTCGCCGAGGGTTGTCATGTTTTAAGAGTCATGGTCGCCGAGGGTTGTCATATTTTAAGAGTAATGGTATCTGAGGGTTGTCATATTTTAAGAGTAATGGTCGCCGAGGGTTGTCATGTTTTAAGAGTCATGGTCGCCGAGGGTTGTCATATTTTAAGAGTAATGGTCGCTGAGGGTTGTCATATTTTAAGAGTAATGGTATCTGAGGGTTGTCATATTTTAAGAGTAATGGTATCTGAGGGTTGTCATATTTTAAGAGTTATAGTATATGAGGGTTGTCATATTTTAAGAGTAATGGTCGCTGAGGGTTGTCATGGTTTAAGAGTAATGGTCGCCGAGGGTTGTCATGCTTTAAGAGTAATGGTATCTGAGGGTTGTCATGTTTTAAGAGTAATGGTCGCCGAGGGTTGTCATATTTTAAGAGTAATGGTCGCTGAGGGTTGTCATATTTTAAGAGTTATGGTATCTGAGGGTTGTCATGTTTTAAGAGTAATGGTCGCCGAGGGTTGTCATGGTTTAAGAGTAATGGTCGCCGAGGGTTGTCATGGTTTAAGAGTAATGGTCGCCGAGGGTTGTCATGGTTTAAGAGTAATGGTCGCTGAGGGTTGTCATATTTTAAGAGTAATGGTCGCCGAGGTTTGTCATGGTTTAAGAGTAATGGTCGCCGAGGGTTGTCATGGTTTAAGAGTAATGGTCGCCGAGGGTTGTCATGGTTTAAGAGTAATGGTCGCCGAGGGTTGTCATGGTTTAAGAGTAATGGTCGCCGAGGGTTGTCATGGTTTAAGAGTAATGGTCGCCGAGGGTTGTCATGGTTTAAGAGTAATGGTCGCCGAGGGTTGTCATGGTTTAAGAGTAATGGTCGCCGAGGGTTGTCATGGTTTAAGAGTAATGGTCGCCGAGGGTTGTCATGGTTTAAGAGTAATGGTCGCCGAGGGTTGTCATGGTTTAAGAGTAATGGTCGCCGAGGTTTGTCATGTTTTAAGAGTAATGGTCGCCGAGGTTTGTCATGTTTTAAGAGTAATGGTATCTGAGGGTTGTCATGTTTTAAGAGTAATGGTATCTGAGGGTTGTCATATTTTAAGAGTAATGGTCGCCGAGGGTTGTCATGGTTTAAGAGTTATGGTATCTGAGGGTTGTCATGTTTTAAGAGTAATGGTCGCCGAGGGTTGTCATGGTTTAAGAGTAATGGTCGCTGAGGGTTGTCATGGTTTAAGAGTAATGGTATCTGAGGGTTGTCATGTTTTAAGAGTAATGGTCGCTGAGGGTTGTCATGTTTTAAGAGTAATGGTCGCCGAGGGTTGTCATGGTTTAAGAGTAATGGTCGCTGAGGGTTGTCATGGTTTAAGAGTAATGGTATCTGAGGGTTGTCATATTTTAAGAGTAATGGTCGCCGAGGGTTGTCATGGTTTAAGAGTTATGGTATCTGAGGGTTGTCATGTTTTAAGAGTAATGGTCGCCGAGGGTTGTCATGGTTTAAGAGTAATGGTCGCTGAGGGTTGTCATGGTTTAAGAGTAATGGTCGCTGAGGGTTGTCATGGTTTAAGAGTAATGGTCGCCGAGGGTTGTCGTGTTTTAAGAGTAATGGTCGCCGAGGTTTGTCATGTTTTAAGAGTTATGGTATCTGAGGGTTGTCATATTTTAAGAGTAATGGTCGCTGAGGGTTGTCATGTTTTAAGAGTAATGGTCGCCGAGGTTTGTCATGTTTTAAGAGTAATGGTATCTGAGGGTTGTCATATTTTAAGAGTAATGGTATCTGAGGGTTGTCATATTTTAAGAGTAATGGTCGCCGAGGGTTGTCATGTTTTAAGAGTTATGGTATCTGAGGGTTGTCATGTTTTAAGAGTAATGGTCGCCGAGGGTTGTCATATTTTAAGAGTAATGGTATCTGAGGGTTGTCATGGTTTAAGAGTAATGGTATCTGAGGGTTGTCATGTTTTAAGAGTAATGGTATCTGAGGGTTGTCATATTTTAAGAGTTATGGTATCTGAGGGTTGTCATATTTTAAGAGTAATGGTATCTGAGGGTTGTCATGGTTTAAGAGTAATGGTATCTGAGGGTTGTCATGGTTTAAGAGTAATGGTATCTGAGGGTTGTCATGGTTTAAGAGTTATGGTATCTGAGGGTTGTCATATTTTAAGAGTAATGGTCGCTGAGGGTTGTCATGGTTTAAGAGTAATGGTCGCCGAGGGTTGTCATGGTTTAAGAGTAATGGTATCTGAGGGTTGTCATGGTTTAAGAGTAATGGTATCTGAGGGTTGTCATGGTTTAAGAGTAATGGTCGCCGAGGGTTGTCATGGTTTAAGAGTAATGGTATCTGAGGGTTGTCATGTTTTAAGAGTAATGGTCGCCGAGGGTTGTCATATTTTAAGAGTAATGGTATCTGAGGGTTGTCATAGTTTAAGAGTAATGGTATCTGAGGGTTGTCATGGTTTAAGAGTAATGGTCGCTGAGGGTTGTCATGGTTTAAGAGTAATGGTATCTGAGGGTTGTCATGGTTTAAGAGTAATGGTCGCCGAGGATTATACATCATGTAATGCTTTCAGCATCGTCGCTGATGGTTGTCATATTCTGAGAGTAATGGTCTGTAGGTACGTTGGAATGAAAAGATTTTAAAAAAAAATAAGAAGGATATTTCATTTTTCAGTATGTACGTTTGTCCTTGATATTGTAGGAAATCTGCATTATTCAAATATGTAAAATTTATTTGCCGATGGCGGTTAATCATGTATGCTACAAAGAAACAGTAAAATATGTATAACCAGATTAAAGTTTTAGTATGTTCGTCGATCCTCTGTTATACAGAGGTCTGCGCCATTTAAGTGTTTTCAAGAAAATTTGCCGCTGAATCTCATTTGTAAAACCTAGGCACTCGTTGAAGCTTGATCCTGAAGTTTGATATTCGCATACATTGTCTGCTGCATTAATGAAGGATTGCACCCAATGGAACTTTCGGACTTACCTAGTTAAAGAAAAAAAAAAAAAAAAAAAAAAAAGTGGTTATGACGGATCTCAGTGAAATTGCCTCCTTGACCAAATATGGTGTTTTTCATCTGTCTATAATTGACCCCCGTGTCCGAAAAGACGCATGTCACCGATGCTGTCCAGGAAAGTGGTGAGGTTTTCCATCATGGTGATCATTTCAGCTTTTATTTATCCTTTATGCTTAAATTTCAGAAATAATTTTTAGGTCATTAGCTTAAATTCGCTACGTAACTTATTGCTTTAAGTGACTATCACTGTTGGAAAATGTTATCAGGGGTAAGATAAAATCATGTTTTTTTTCTTCAAAAATTCTCTCAAACCGTCGTGTATAGGAGTAAGCTTTGTAGCCGCGATAGATTGTAATGACAGGTGTGCGCGTGTGCGTCATATATATTACCGTGTACAGTATATGTATTACTTTACACTGGCTCTCGTGAAAAAATATTTTGAATGTTATATGTTTAGTCTGTTCTCATTTGCCATGCTTCATGTAAGTCAAATTATTGGCCCAAGATCAGCGAACCTAGGTTAGATTTGGAATAGAAACCCCCCCGTTTTACAATGAACATATACATTTACATGTAAAGTCGCTTTAACATTAGAAACGCAATTGATGCGAAAATCGCCTGACTGCGATTTATACAGCTTCATATACTTTCAGTCGAAACGAAGGGAGATGGGGCAATGTACATGTATATTTGATCTATATAGATGTAAATATACCAGTAAAATATAATACCATAATGTCGATACAGTTTATGAAAGCTACAGCTTTCCCAGCTGTGTAAATGTGTACCGACATACTGGGAAGTAGTCATCAATAGATCGGCGTCCTTTGGAGTTTTGTTTGGTCTCGATACTAAATGTAACATAAAAAAGGGCCGCGTTGGCCGAGTGGTTAAGGTGTTCCGACACTTTATCACTAGCCCTCAGCGCTGGGATGCGA
Organism: Pecten maximus; assembly: GCF_902652985.1. NCBI lineage: Eukaryota > Metazoa > Mollusca > Bivalvia > Pectinida > Pectinidae > Pecten > Pecten maximus. The sequence goes on from NC_047033.1 coordinate 2,792,331, forward strand.
GTTCGAAACCTACGTGGGGCAGTTGCGAGGTACTGACCGTAGGTCGGTGGTTTTTCTCCGGGTACTCCGGCTTTCCTCCACCTCCAAAACCTGGCACGTCCTTAAATGACCCTGGCTGTTAGTAGGACGTTAAACAAAAACAAACCAAAATAACATGTAACATTCACATCACCTAATATCGTTAAACAAAAGTCACTTCGGTTTCTATTTAAAACCTACTGCTCAAATACAGACACCGTACTTTTCTATCTATATATGGGAGCGTATTAGTGACTCAGATGGGATACCTTGTATAAACCTCCGTATGACCCGGATTTCATGTTACACTAACCTACAACTGCCTGATTATTTCCGAATCGCATTCACTAATACGGCTTTATTCCAGAGACGTAATAAATCTAGAGAATCTTGGTCAACGAACAGTCTTGATGACAGCGGCTTTACAAAGGATCATGATATTCCTGATATCCACGATACAAATGATCAGTATAGCTGATTGTATGCAGTATAGCTAATAGTACGCAGTATTGCTGAATGTACGCAGTATAGGTGATTGTACGCAGTATAGGTGATTGTATGCAGTATATCTAATAGTGCGCAGTATAGCTGACTGTACGCAGTATAGCTGATTGTATGCAGTATAGCTGGTAGTTCGCAGTATAGCCGATTGTAAGCAGTATAGCTGACAGTACTCAGTATATCTGAAAGTACGCAGTATAGCTGATAGTACGCAGTACAGCTGATAGTACGCAGTACAGCTGATAGTACGCATTATTGCTTATAGCTCGCAGTATAGCTGATAATTCTCAGTATAGTTGGCTGTACGCAGTACAGCTGAAAGTACGCAGTAAGTATTGTTGGCACTACTCAGTAGTTGAACAGCAAGAGATTAATGTGGTTAGAATATAGCAAGAAATATGCAAAAGTGCTCTAAGCAGGGAAATGGCACTGTCGTTTATATGTTTATGGAATCCATATCTTATCGATTTTTGTTTAGAGTTACGATTTCGTGTATTCCTATATTTTCCTCTTCTCCTTAAATTTAATTAACGTTATATACATATCGCTATACGGTTCAGGACGATAGACGGATGTTTTTTCCTCCTTATCAGGTGACATACATGTACAGTGGTTGTATATACAGTTGAATTGGATAACGTTCGAATCTGTGGGATTGGATTTGTTCTGGCTTCTCCAATACGTTATATAACAACAATTACCAGCTGGAATCCCTCGTACCGAATATTGGTTACGTGACGCAGATTGAATCATGTTGTTCCTGATTAAGTTTTGCACATCACCGAATTGTGTATTTTACCATAAGCATGGCTACACGACGATCCGTTAAGGAATGCTAGCTTGTTGTCGAGGAATTAGGCCGTACAATTACGTTAGGTTTGGTGCTTCACGCTGATTCGATCTTGATAGGGTATGACAGGGACGCTATACTGTTGCATCGAAAGTCTCGGTCACAAGTGTTCGTACTTGCATGAGTCGGAAGACTGTTGCGAGTCCTTATTTCTATACCTCTATGAAGCACGCACGTGCTTAAAATGCCTCAACTACCTCTACGACTCTCATCTACGACAAAAAATCCGTCATTCCGGATATTCGGCCCGTCCTCTTGGTCAGTCATTTATTTTCTACTCGATCCAAATTTCTTGTAACCGCTGAAATAAAGCGACAAAATTACTATAACAGTATGGATTTAGGTGTCGCTCTAGCCAATAATCGACAGGTGTCGCTCTAAATACTCTCAGAAATAAACCCTCCGATATTGTGTTCGTGCACTTGATTGTCCACAGGTGTCGCTCTAAATAGTACTCGGTAGGTGTCGCTCTAACTAGTACTCGATAGGCGTCGCTCTTACTAGTACACGATAGGTGTCGCTCTAACTAGTACACGATAGGTGTCGCTTTAACTAGTACTCGATAGGTGTCGCTCTAACTAGTACTCGATAGGCGTCGCTCTTACTAGTACTCGATAGGTGTCGCTTTAACTAGAACTCGATAGGTGTCGCTCTTACTAGTACTCGATAGGTGTCGCTCTAACTAGTACACGGTAGGTGTCGCTCTTACTAGTACTCGGTAGGTGTCGCTCTAACTAGTACTCGATAGGTGTCGCTCTAACTTGTACTCGATAGGTGTCGCTCTAACTTGTACTCGATAGGTGTCGCTCTAAATTGTACTCGATAGGTGTCGCTCTTACTAGTACACGATAGGTGTCGCTCTAACTAGTACTCGATAGGTGGCGCTCTAACTAGTACACGATAGGTGTCGCTCTAACTAGTACTCGATAGGTGTCGCTCTAACTAGTACTCGATAGGTGTCGCTCTAACTAGTACACGATAGGTGTCGCTCTAACTAGAACTCGATAGGTGTCGCTCTAACTAGTACTCGATAGGTGTCGCTCTAACTAGTACTCGATAGGTGTCGCTCTTACTAGTACTCGATAGGTGTCGCTCTAAATAGTACTCGGTAGGTGTCGCTCTAACTAGTACTCGATAGGTGTCGCTCTAACTAGTACACGATAGGTGTCGCTCTAACTAGTACTCGGTAGGTGTCGCTTTAACTAGTATTCGATAGGTGTCGCTCTAACTAGTACTCGATAGGTGTCGCTCTAACTAGTACTCGATAGGTGTCGCTCTAACTAGTACTCGATAGGTGTCGCTCTAACTAGTACACGATAGGTGTCGCTCTAACAAGTACTCGGTAGGTGTCGCTTTAACTAGTATTCGATAGGCGTCGCTCTTACTAGTACACGGTAGGTGTCGCTCTAACTAGTACTCGGTAGGTGTCGCTCTAACTTGTACTCAATAGGTGTCGCTCTTACTAGTACTCAATAGGTGTCGCTTTAAATAGCACTCGGTAGGTGTCGCTCTAACTTGTACTCGCTAGGTGTCGCTCTTACTAGTACACGGTAGGTGTCGCTCTTACTAGTACACGGTAGGTGTCGCTCTTACTAGTACACGGTAGGTTTCGCTCTAAATAGTACTCGGTAGGTGTCGCTCTTACTAGTACTCGATAGGTGTCGCTCTTACTAGTACTCAATAAGTGTCGCTTTAAATAGCACTCGGTAGCTATAGGTGTCGCTCTAACTAGTACTCGATAGGTGTCGCTCTAACTAGTACTCGATAGGTGTCGCTCTTACTAGTACACGGTAGGTGTCGCTCTTACTAGTACTCGATAGGTGTCGCTCTTACTAGTACTCGATAGGTGTCGCTCTAACTAGTACTCGATAGGTGTCGCTCTAACTTGTACTCGATAGGTGTCGCTCTAACTTGTACTCGATAGATGTCGCTCTTACTTGTACTCGATAGGTGTCGCTCTTACTAGTACACGATAGGTGTCACTCTTACTAGTACTCAATAAGTGTCGCTCTAACTTGTACTCGATAGGTGTCGCTCTTACTAGTACTCGATAGGTGTCGCTCTTACTAGTACTCAATAAGTGTCGCTCTAACTTGTACTCGCTAGGTGTCGCTCTAACTAGTACTCGATAGGTGTCGCTCTTACTAGTACACGATAGGTGTCGCTCTAACTTGTACTCGATAGGTGTCGCTCTTACTAGTACACGATAGGTGTCGCTCTTACTAGTACTCGATAGGTGTCGCTCTTACTAGTACTCGATAGGTGTCGCTCTAACTTGTACTCGATAGGTGTCGCTCTTACTAGTACTCAATAAGTGTCGCTTTAAATAGCACTCGGTAGCTATAGGTGTCGCTCTAACTAGTACTCGATAGGTGTCGCTCTAACTTGTACTCGATAGGTGTCGCTCTAACTAGTACTCGATAGGTGTCGCTCTAACTAGTACTCGATAGGTGTCGCTCTAAATAGTACTCGATAGGTGTCGCTCTAACTTGTACTCGATAGGTGTCGCTCTAACTAGTACTCGATAGGTGTCGCTCTTACTAGTACTCGGTAGGTGTCGCTCTAACTAGTACACGATAGGTGTCGCTCTAACTAGTACACGATAGGTGTCGCTCTAACTAGTACTCGATAGGTGTCGCTCTAACTAGTACTCGATAGGTGTCGCTCTAACTTGTACTCGATAGGTGTCGCTCTTACTAGTACTCGATAGGTGTCGCTCTTACTAGTACACGATAGGTGTCGCTCTAACTAGTACTCGATAGGTGTCGCTCTAACTAGTACTCGATAGGCGTCGCTCTTACTAGTACTCGATAGGTGTCGCTCTAACTAGTACTCGATAGGTGTCGCTCTTACTAGTACTCGATAGGTGTCACTCTAACTAGTACTCGATAGGTGTCGCTCTAACTAGTACACGATAGGTGTCGCTCTAACTAGTACTCGATAGGTGTCGCTCTAACTAGTACACGATAGGTGTCGCTCTAACTAGTACTCGATAGGTGTCGCTCTAACTAGTACACGATAGGTGTCGCTCTAACTAGTACTCGGTAGGTGTCGCTCTAACTAGTACTCGGTAGGTGTCGCTTTAACTAGTATTCGATAGGCGTCGCTCTTACTAGTACACGGTAGGTGTCGCTCTAACTAGTACTCGGTAGGTGTCGCTCTAACTTGTACTCAATAGGTGTCGCTCTTACTAGTACTCAATAGGTGTCGCTTTAAATAGCACTCGGTAGGTGTCGCTCTAACTTGTACTCGCTAGGTGTCGCTCTTACTAGTACACGGTAGGTGTCGCTCTTACTAGTACACGGTAGGTGTCGCTCTTACTAGTACACGGTAGGTTTCGCTCTAAATAGTACTCGGTAGGTGTCGCTCTTACTAGTACTCGATAGGTGTCGCTCTTACTAGTACTCAATAAGTGTCGCTTTAAATAGCACTCGGTAGCTATAGGTGTCGCTCTAACTAGTACTCGATAGGTGTCGCTCTAACTAGTACTCGATAGGTGTCGCTCTTACTAGTACACGGTAGGTGTCGCTCTTACTAGTACTCGATAGGTGTCGCTCTTACTAGTACTCGATAGGTGTCGCTCTTACTAGTACTCGATAGGTGTCGCTCTTACTAGTACACGATAGGTGTCGCTCTTACTAGTACTCAATAAGTGTCGCTCTAACTTGTACTCGATAGGTGTCGCTCTTAAATAACTGGGGCAGGGTCGCTCAAACCCAGAAACTGGGAGGTGTCCTCTAAATAGTCCGATAAGTGGGGGGCTCAAAATTTACTCGGCGGGGGTTTTCGCTTAACTAGTATTTCATAGGTGTCGTTAACAGAAATCGATAGGTGTCGCTCAAACTAAACCGGGGTAGGGGTCGCTCTAACAAGTACTCGATGGGTTTGTCGCTTTTAATTTAAAACCCCGGGGGTTTGGTCGCTCAAACCCTTGTACTCAAGGTGTGCTCTTACTAGTACCCCGGCGGGTTTGTCGCTTAACTAGTACCGAAGGGGGCGTCAAATTTGTACTCGATAGGTGCGCTCAAACTAGTACTCGATGGGTTTCCGTCTAACTAGAACTCGGCACGTGTCGCTCTTACAAACTCGATGGGTGCCCGCTCAAAAAACATTTGGTTCGATGGGTGTCCCTCAAACCTTTTTTAAAAGGGTTTTTTCAAATATTGCCGTCTTTTTTTTCTTTCCCTGTACGATTTTTCGGGCCCTTTTTAACACCGAAATATTAAAGGCTTTTATGGGAATGTTTTAGAAAAATTTCAGTAGTATGATAAAGAAAAAATTTTTTTCACATTTTCCCTCGGAAAAAAAAAAACCCAAAAAATAGGTGAGCAAAAAAATATCGATCTAGAAAATTTTTTTTAAAACCCTTTCAAATCATCATTTTTTCCCATCTTTATAGAACGTTTTCAAAATGCTAATATTTTTGCTTTTTAACGTTTTGGGTGAAATGCCTTTAAAAACAAACGTTTTGACAAATATTTAAATGGAAGTAAAAGACCCTTTTAAAAATTTCTATGGGAAAAAAAGGTCACGTGTATAAACGCCTTTTTTGCCGGGACAGGGGTAATGAAATGTAAAACGAATTGATAAGGGGAAACGTTTATACACGCGACCTTTTTTTTTCCATTGGATATATTTTTTATCTTTTTTTCCCATAGGGTTTTTGTCGTTTAAAAAGAGTTTAAAAAAGGGCCCCCAAAAAAGCAAATGAAAAATTTCCCAAACGTTTTTTATTTTTCTGACACCCCGCGCGACCCCCACTACATACACGGAAAAATTAGTGTGACAGTGTTATTTTTATACAAAAAATGCCCAAGCGTTTTAAGATTGTTTAAGGAAAAATTTTTGGTGTTTTTTTTTTTTGGTTATGGGTATTTTAAAATTGCTTATTACGGTTTTAAAATTTGTTTTTCATGTTGAAATAATGTGAAAATGTAGTTTACAAAACATAAGGAAAAAAACAAGAGTTGTTCCTGATTTTAAACCCCTTTTTTAACCGTGCTTTTATCTAATGTTATAAAAATTAAAAATCGGCCATTCTTTTCCGGCGTTATACTTATAAACAAACTCCCGGGTTAATTAAGGGAATCCCTAAACCTATTCCAATTTGCGGGAAAATTAAAAACAAAATAAGCCCCCACAGTAAGATCTTTTTTTTCCCATTCTTTTTCGGTAAGATTTTAAAAAAAATTCTTTTTTTTGGATTTTTATCTTTTATTTTAATTCCCCCCCAATTTTAAAATTCATATTCTTTTGGGAAAGAAAAAACAGAAATGAAAAAGAAAATTGCGCTTTCCCCACAAACTGTTCGTGTGTGCCCCGGTCGGGGTTGTATTCCTACCGTAAATTTATGTTTAAAACATTTGTAAACGATGTTGTCTTTTAGTAAGGAAATTTAAACGAACAAAAACCCGGAAATGAAAAATATTAAATAAATAAACCGATAAATTGAAGGAGGGAGGATTTGTAGGGGAACCCTAAAAAGGGTTAAAAACCGGGGTGCCCAAAATTTTTTTAAAAAAATTTCCCGTCTGTATTGGGAGGCCCCGATTCGTACTTCACCCCGTTTTTTAAATTTGGGCCCCCTTTTGGTTTAATCAGAATCCCCCAAAAAACAAAAACACGTGCTCGGTTTAAATGTGGACTTCAGGGAAAACTAAATGAAAAATCCTTTGTATTGACGACTCCTTTTTAAGAGAATTGAAAAATGTCATAGAAAATCATAAATAAACTTTCCCTTTTTAGGTAGTTTTAATTTTTTGGGTTTAAATTTTTTCAATAAGCATCTGATTTAGAGTTTCAAACCCGCGGGGAAACTGTTTCCTTCTAAAAGGCGGGGCCCTTTTAAATCCGTTTTGGGTTTGTGGGAGATTCTAAGAACACTTTATGGAAAAAATTTATGCAAAAATACCGTTCAAAAGCCCACCAAAAGTTTACCTACTGAGCCATTTTTTGAATACGTAAAATTGTTTTTTGTGGGGGGAGTTATCAAAGGGATTCAAAAATTGAAAGGTAATGTTTTAGTTAATTCTGGACAAATTTAAAGGCGCCCAAAAGGAGGGGGCTGTTTTCCCAAAAATTGAAAGCCCAATCTGTTTAATTCAATACGCCCGCCCGTTTTGGGAGGAAGTTATTAAAAGCCAACATGGAAAAAATGGTTGTATGCATACACGTACTTTTCATCGCTCCCTCGACGGAATTTGGGTTTTATAGGAAAACCTCAAGAAACTGACTTTAAAAACCCCCCTTAAAATATGGGGCCTCGAAATTACATTTTTTTTTTTTTGAACCCGGGAGAAAGTGGGGAACTTTGGTTTTTTTTGTTTAACGTCCTTTTAAAACATCCGGGTTTTTTAAAACCCCGTCCGGGTTTTGGAGGGGGAGAAACCCGGGAGTCCCCCGGGGAAAAAACCCCCGGGCCCCTACGGTCGTACTAAAAACCCTGCCCCCGCAGGTTCGAATCGAAACCCTGGTGGGGGGCTAGTTTTAAAAGTGTCGGTAAAACCTTAACCACTCGGCCACCGGGGCCCCCCAAAAGTGGGGGAACACTATTTTTAAAGATGAAAAAGTCTTATTGTTTTTTTATTTTTCAGACGCGACGGATTGGATTACCAGCTGGATCTTTCGATATCATTAAAAGACAAAACTTTCTTGATTTTTTACAATTAAATTTTAAAAAACCTAAAGTTTAGTCGTAAAGAAATAACTGTGCGATCGGATTTTGTCTCTTTTATAAAATTACTAATGATATATAAAAGAAACCTAATTGAGGAATTAAAAAGCGATTTTTATAATTTACTTTTATGAAGCCAAAACAAGTTTGTTTGGTATTTGCGTCCCCTGAAAAATCAATAGTCGTTTGGAATACTGTCGAAAAATGGGGGGGCCCCCCAAAAAGTAAAGGGGAGTATCAGAAGGTTTGGGTTTGGGGGCCCCCAACGTAAGGGGTTGTTCAGAAACGTTGGCTAGGGGGCCCCCAAAATTTGGGGGGTTCAAACGGTTGGTCTTTTGGGGGCCCCCAACCGAAAGGGGATATCAAAAAGTTGGGGCTAGGGGCCACCAAAAGTAGGGTTATCGAACGTTGGTTAGGGGCACCAAAAGTAAGGGTAGTATCAGAACGTTTGGGCTAGGGGACCAAAAGAAGGTGGACAGAAGGGGGGGGGGAAAAAAGTGGGGAAGGAAAAAAAAGTTGGAAAGGGGAAAAAAGAAAAGGGGGAAAAGGGGGGGGCCCCCAACCCGTAAGGGTTTGTAAAAAAACGTTGGGTAAAGGGGCCACCCAAAAGTAAGGGTTTGTTCCCCCAACGTTTGGGCTAAGGGGGGCCACCAACAGTAAGGTTTGTTCAGAACGGGTTTTTTAGGGGCCCCCCAACAGTAAGGGTAGTATCAGAAAGTTGGTCTAGGGGCCACCAACAGTGGGGGATCAGAACGTTGGTCTAGGGGCCACCAACCCGTAAGGGTTTTTAAAAGAACGTTGGCTGGGGGCCCCCAACAGTAAGGGGAGTAAACAAACGTGGTTTTGGGGCCACCAACAAAGGTTTTTATCAGAACCCTTGGTTTTGGGGCCCCCAAAAAATAAGGGTAGTATAAAAAGTCGGGGCCGGGGCCCCCAACTAAAAGGGAGTTTTCCCGAACGTTGGGCTGGGGGGCCCCCAAACCAAGGGTTGTATCAGAACCCTTGGTCAGGGCCCCCAACATTTGGGTTTTGTATCGAAACGTTGGGCCGGGGCCACCAAAGTAAGGGGGGAGTAAAAAGAAACGTTGGTCTAGGGGGACCAAAAGTTTAAAGGGGATATCAAAACCCTTCGGTTTTAGGGCCCCCCAACGTAAGGGGTAGTATAAAAACGTTGGGGCTGGGGCCACCAACAGTAAGGGTGTAAACAGAACGTTTGGGATGGGGCCACCCAAAAGTAAGGGTTTTAAACAAAACCCTTGGTCTTTTGGGCCAAAACCAACATAGGGTAAAATTTAGAAGTTGGTCTAGGGGCCCCCAACAGTAAGGTTTTTTTTGGGAAAGTTTTGGCTAGGGCCCCAACAGTAAGGGGTTTTTTAAAAACGTTTTGGTTTTAGGGGGCCCCCAACGTAAGGGTAGTGCCCAAAAAAGGGTTGGGGCCCAAGGGGGCCCCCAACAGTAAAGGTTTGTATCAGAACGTTTTTTTCTAGGGGGCCCCCCAAAAAAGTAAAGGGGGGTCAGAATTGGTTAGGGGCCCCCAAAAAAGTAAGGGGAGTATTTTAAAAGTTGGGCTGGGGGCCCCCAACAGGAAGGGTAGTATCAAAAAAGGTTCGGCTAGGGGCCCCCCAACAGTAAGGGAGTAAACAAACGGGTCTAGGGGCCAAACCCAAAAGTAAGGGTAGTTCAGAAACTTGGGCTAGGGGCCACCAAAAGTAAAGGGTAGTAAACAAAAAAGTTGGTTAGGGGGCCCCCCAAAAGTAAGGGGAGTATCAAAACTTTTCTAGGGGGCCCCCAACATAAGGGGGTATCCCGAACTTTTTCGGGGCCACCAACAGTAAGGGTAGGATCAGAAAAGTTGGGTTTGGGGGCCCCCAAAAAAGTAAGGGGGGGTAAACAAACGTTGGTTAGGGGGGAAACCAAAAGTAAAGGTTTTTTTTCAGAACGTTGGTCTGGGGGGCCCCCCAAAAGTAAGGGAGTATCAGAACCCTTGGTTAGGGGGGGGCCAAAAAGTAAGGGGAGTTCCCGGAACCCTTTTTTTTTAGGGGGCCCCCAAAAAGTAAAGGGATAAACAAACGGGGGTTAGGGGCCCCCCAACGTAAAGGGGGGTAAACAGAACGCGGGCTAAAGGGGGGAACCCAAAAGTAGGGTAGTATCAGGGAAAAGGTTGGGTTTGGGGGGACCAACATAAGGGATATAAAAACGTTGGGCTAGGGGCCCCCCAACATTAAGGGTGATCAAACGTCGGCCCAGGGGCCCCCCAAAAGTAAAGGGGGTTTTCAGAACCCTTGGTCTAGGGGCCAAAAAACAGTAAGGGTAGTATCCGAACCCTTGGTTTAGGGGCCACCCAAAAGTAAGGGTGATCAAACGTTGGTCTAGGGGCCCCCCAACAGTAAGGGTAAATATAGAACGTTGGTTTTAGGGGGCCCCCAACAGTAAAGGGGAGTATCGAAACCCTTGGGGGGAGGGGGGCCCCCAACATTAAAAGGGAGTAATCAGAACTTTGGGGCTTTTGGGGGCCCCAAAAAATTAAAAGGGTTTGTATCAGAACGTTTTGGGCTAGGGCCACCAACCTAAGGGGAGTTTTAGAACGTTGGGTTTAGGGGGCCACCAAAAGTTTAAGGGGAGTATAAACGTTGGTCTAGGGGGCCCCCAAAAGTAAGGGGGAGGAACAGAAAAAGTTGGTTAAGGGGGCCCCCAAAATTTAAGGGGAAATATCAGAAAGGGGGGTTAGGGGCCCCAAAAAGTAAAGGGGGGAGTTTAGAAAAGTTTGTAGGGGCCCCCCAAAAGTAAGGGGTATCAAACGTTTTTTCTAGGGGCCCACCAGTAAAGGGGGATATCAGAACGGTTTGGGCCTTTGGGGGCCCCCAAAATAAGGGTTGGGATCGAACGCGGGGTTTCCGGGGCCCCCCAACATAAGGGGGGGTATCCCGAAGTTGGTCTAGGGGCCCCCAACATAAGGGTTGTATCAGAACGGTTTGGTTTTAGGGCCACCAACATCAAAGGGGTTTTTTATTAGGAAATTTGGGGCTGGGGGCCCCCAACATCAAAGGGGGTTTTCAAAGTTTTGGGCTGGGGGGCCCCCAACCCAAGGGTTTTTATCGAACGTTGGGTAAAAGGGCCCCAACAAAGGGTTGTTTTAAGAAAAAGTGGGCTTGGGGCCAAACCCAAAATAGGGGGAAACAGAACGTTTGTCAGGGCCCCCAAACCCCCAAGGGTATAAACTTGGTTGGGGCCCAAACCAAAAAAGGGTAGTATCAGAAAAAATTTTTTTTTGGGCCAAACCCAAAGTAAGGGTTGGAAACGAAAATCAGTCTAGGGGCCACCAAAAAGTAAGGGGGGGGGATCCGAACGTTTTGGGTTTTGGGGCCCCCAACAAAGGGTAGTAACCAAAAGTTTGGGCTTGGGGCCCCCCCAAAGAAGGGTTGAAACAGAAAAAGTTGGGCTAGGGGCCAACCAACCCTAAAAGGGGATATCCCGAAGTTGGTTTAGGGGCCCCAACAGAAGGGGAGTATAAAAACGTTGGAGGGGCCACCAACAGTAAGGGTAGTATCAGAACGTTTTTGGGCAGGGCCAAACCCAAAAGTAAAGGGTTTCCCTGGGTTTTCAGGGAACGTGGGTCTAAAGGGAGGGGCCCCCAAAAGTAAGGGGGAGTATCAGAAACCCTTGGTTTTAGGGGGCCCCCAACCGAAGGGGAGTATCAGAACGTTGGTTGGGGCCACCACATTTAAAGGGGGAAAATCAAAAGTTTGGCCGGGGCCACCAACAAAGGGTGTATTTTAGGGAAGTTGGTTAGGGGGCCCCCAAAAAGTAAGGGTTTTATCAGAAAAGGGTTAGGGGCCCCCCCAACCCAAAGGGGGTATCAGAACGTTTTTTTTAGGGGGCCCCCAAAAAAGTAAGGGGATTTTCAGAAAGGGGGGGGGGGGGGGGGCCCCCAGGAGGGGGGGAAAGGGGCGGGGGCCCCGGGGGGGGGGGGGGGGGGAAAACAAAGGGAAGACAAAAATTTTTTTAAGTTTCCACCAAAAATAAAAAATCAAAAAACAAGGGAAAAAAAAAAAAACCTTTTTTTCCCCAGGGGGTTCCCCGGGGGGGGGGGGGGCCCCCGGGGGGGGTTTTTGGGGGGGGGCCCCAGGGGGGGGGGGGAAAGGGGGGGGGGGGGGGCCCCCGGGGGGGGGGGGGGGGGGGGGGGTTTGGGGGGGGGGGGGTTTTTTTTTTTGGGGGGGGGGGGGGGGGGGCTGGGGGGGGGGGGGGGGGGGGGGGGGGGGGGGTCTAGGGGGCCCCCAACATAAAAGGGTAGTATCAGAAAGTTTGGGCAGGGGCCACCCAAAATAAGGGTAGTAAACAGAAAGTGGTTAGGGGGCCCCCAAAAAATTTAAGGGGGGTATCAACCCTTGGTCTAGGGGGGCCCCCAAAAAAGTAAGGGTTTGTATCCAAAAAGTTTGGCTAAAGGGGGCCCCCAAAATAAAGGGGATTTTCAGAACGTTGGTCAGGGGGCCCCAACATAAAGGGGTTTGTTTAGAAAGTTGGTCTAGGGGCCCCCAACAGGGGAAGGGTAGTTTTTCCGGGAAAGGGTCAGGGGCCCCCAACAGTAAGGGTTTTGTATCAAAAAACGTTGGTCTAGGGGCCCCCACAGTAAGGGTAGTATCCCAAAAGTTTGGGCTAGTTGGGCCCCCAAAAGGAAGGGGGATTTTCAGAAGTTCTTAGGGGGCCCCCAAAAATAAAGGGGAGTTCAGAACGTTGGTCGAAGGGGGCCCCCAAAATTTAAGGGGAGTAAAACAAAAGTTGGGTTTGGGGCCACCAACAGTAAGGGGGTATTTAGAAAATTGGTCCAGGGGGCCCCCCCAAAAAGTAAGGGTAGTATCAGGGGAAACCCTTGGCTAGGGGCCACCAAAATTTAAAGGGAGTCAGAAGTTGGGGCAGGGGCCACCAAAAAATGGGTTTAAACAGAAGTTGGGCTAGGGGGCCCCCAAAAATAAGGGGGGTATCAAAACGTTGGTCTAGGGGGCCCCCCAAAAGTAAGGGTGATCAAACTGGTTTGGGGAACCCCAACCCGTAAGGGGGATTCAGAACGTTGGTTTTAGGGGGGACCAAAATAAAGGGGATAAACCGAACCTTTTTTTAGGGCCACCAACATTTAAAGGGGGGTATTTAAACGTTTGGGCTAAAGGGGCCCCCCAAAGTAAGGGGGAGTATCAGAAACCCTTTGGGCTAGGGGCCCCCCAAAATAAGGGTAGTATCAGAACCCTTTTGGGCGGGGGCCCCCCAAACCCTAAGGGTTTTTTCAGACCCTTTGGGCCCAGGGCCCCCAACATAAAAGGGAGTATCAAAAGTTTGGGCTAAAGGGGGCCCCCAACTAAGGGTGTAAACAGGGGGGGAAAAAATTTGGTTTTAAGGGGGGCCCCCCAAAAAGTAAGGGAGTATCAGAAATACGGTTTAAGGGGGCGCAACATTGGGTAGTACAAACGTTGGTCTAGGGGCCCCCAACAAAAGAAGGGGATCAGAAGGTTTGGCTAGGGGCCACCAAAAATAAAGGGGTATCAAAGTTGGGCCCAGGGGCCCAACCGTAAAGGGTAGTATCAGAACGGTTGGGGCAGGGGCCCCCCAACAAAGGGTAAATACAGGAAAAAGGGTTGGGGCTAGGGCCAACCCCAAAAATAAGGGTAGTTCAAACGTTGGTTTGGGGCCACCAACAATAAGGGTTTGTACGAACGTTGGTCTAGGGGCCCCCAACGTAAGGGTTGTTAAAAACGTTGGTTTGGGGCCCAACCCAAAAAAAACCCCAAAATTTAAAGGGATATCAGAAAAGTTGGTCCCCCCCAAAATATAAGGGGGGGGCCACCAACATTAAGGGGTATAGAAGTTGGTCTAGGGGCCACCAACTAAAGGGGTAATCAAAAAGTTGGTCTAGGGGCCACCAAAAAATTTAAGGGGGTAGTATCAAACGTGGTTCCCGGGAACCACCAACAGTAAAGGGGAGTATCAGAACGTTTGGGTTTGGGGGCCCCCAACTTAAGGGTATTAAACAGAAAATTTTGGGCTAGGGGCCACCAAAAGTAAGGGTAGTAAACAAACCCTTTCTTAGGGCCCCCCAAAAAAGTAAAGGTAATCAGAACGGTTTGGGCTAGGGGGAACCAAAAAGTAAGGGGAGTATCAGAACCCTTTGGGGAAGGGGGAAAAAACATAAGGGGGTATCAGAACGTTGTCAGGGCCCCCCAAAAAGGAAGGGTGGGTTAGAATTTTTTTCAGGGCCACCAACAAAAGGGGTATCAGAAAAAAGTTGGGCTAGGGGCCACCAACTTAAGGGTTATTTTTTAGGGAAAAGTTGGTCTAAGGGGCCCCCCAACAGAAGGGTAAAATCAGAACGTTGGGTTTGGGGGCCCCCCACAAAGGGTAGTATCAAAAACGTTGGGGCTAGGGGGGCCCCAACAGTAAGGGTTTGTATCCCCAAAGGGTTTGGGCTTGGGGCCAAAACCCAAATAAGGGTTAATTTTGAACGTCGGGCTAGGGGCCACCAAAATAAGGGGTTTTTCGAAGTTTTGGTTTTAGGGGCCACCAAAAACCCCGGGGGGTATCAGAAAAGTTGGTCTTGGGGGCCCCCAAATAAGGGTTTTTTTAGAACGTTGGGCTAGGGGGCCCCCCAAAAGAAAAGGGGAGTACAGAACGTTGGTTTGGGGCCACCAACAAAGGGGAGTATTGAACGTTTGGGCTAGGGCCACCAAAAGTAAGGTTGTACAGAACGTTGGGCTTGGGGAAACCAAAAGTAAGGGGTTTTTAAACAAAAACGTTTGGCCCCGGGGCCCCCAAAAGTAAGGGTGTATAGGGAAAGTTTGGTTTTAGGGGCCCCCAACCCAAGGGTTTGTATCAGGGAAAGTTGGTCTTGGGGGCCCCCAATAAGGGTTGAAACAGAAAAATCCGGGCCCAAAGGGGCCCCAACATAAAGGGGGTATCAGAAGTTTGGGCTAGGGGCCAAACCAAAATAAGGGGAGTATCAGAACGTTGGTTTTAAAGGGGCCCCCCCAACAAAGGGGGGTATCAAACGTTGTCTAGGGGGCCAAACCAAAAAGTAAGGGTAGTATCAAACCCTTGGTCTAGGGGCCCAACGTAAGGGGGGAGTACAGAAAAATTTTGGGCTAGGGGGCCACCAACTTAAGGGTTTTATTCAGAACGTTGGTCTTTGGGGCCACCAACAGTAAGGGAGTATCAAACGTTGGGCTAAGGGGGCCCCAAAAAGTAAGGGTTTTTTTTCAGAAAGTTGGGGCCCCAAGGGGGCCAACCCCTATTTGATGAGGGTTTCCCCACCCCGTTTAACGAATTGGGTTTACCCCCAAAGAAGGGGGGTATAAAAACTTGGTTTTAGGGGCCCCCAAAAACCCCGTAATAAAACAAAAATTTCTAGGGGGAAAGTAATTTTTTGGGAAAATTTTGGGGCACCAAAAAATTCAAAATTGGTTTTTTGGGAAAAGAAATTATAAATTTTTTTCAAGGGAAAAAAAAAAAAAGTTGGACATCCAAAATTCCCCCTTTTTGTAAAGGGAAATTTTTTTAAAAAAGTTATAAAAATAAAAATAATTAAAGAAAAAAATTTTAAAAACCCGATAAATTTTTTTTGGAATTTTAAAACCGTTTCAAAAATTACAATTTTGGGTAGAAAAATTTTTTCTTTAAACATAAGTAAACCGCTTTTTCTAAAAGGTTAATTTTTGCCCTAAAGTTTTAAAAATAAAAAAGAAAAACTTTTTAAATCCAGTTTTTTAAATGGGAAAAAATTAAGTACAAATTTGACAAAAATTTTCCCCGTCCCCCCTTAAGAGCTCTACCCCAAAAATGGTAAGATCCGAAATATTAAAATTGGGGAAAAAAAAGGAAGCAACATCCAAATAATTCAATTTTTGTGAAAAAACCCCAACAAATTAAAATTTTGCCCCTACCCCAAAATCACAAAAATGAAAAGGTGTCTGAAAAATTCAAAAAAGCGGTACCAAATTACCTATAAAACTTGAAAATAGGGAAATGTTAAAAAAAACAACCTAACCCAAAAACTTTTCTGAAAAGGGGAGGGGGAAATTCAAATGTGTTTTCCCCAAAACTTGGGGAAAGAAAGGGGCTTGTTTTCCAAAAAATTTGGGGTTTTTTTGAAAGGGGAAAACCCCAAAAAATTTTCAAAACCCCCGGGGGCCGGAATCTTTTTTATTTTTTGGTTATTTTTTTGAAGATGTACAACTCCTTTCCGGTTTGGTTTATTATGATTTTACGGGTAAAACTTTTAAAACCCGGGGAAGGAATGGGGCCGTAATCGGTCACCCTACCAAAACGGATATGAAAAGAATTTCTGGAAAGAAAAAAACAAAGATTTTTGAGGGTTTCGTTTTTGGGGAAAAGTAAACTCTTTTGAGGGGCAAAAAACGCAAAATCTTAAAAAAAACCAAAAGAAAAAAGACTTTTTTTTTTTGATATCCCGTGGTTGTGTAATCGTTAAGTACAGCTTAACGATTTCACATACCACTGTCCAAAAAAAAAATGAAAAAAAACATTTTTTTGCAAAACGCCTGTGAAAAAAAACCCCCACCTTTCATCTGCTGTAATTTGAAAGAAAATTTTATTTCAAGAATGAACTCTTTTTTCAATATACTTTCCCGGTTTATATAAAAAATCTTGTCAATTTTCCCTTTTTAAAACAAGAGTTCGGGCATTTTAAAAAAAAAAACCCCAAAAAAGGAAAAATTTTTCCTTTTTTTGAAATAAAATTATGGAAAAAAGTCCCTTTGGGGAAAATTTTGTATCACACAATCCGTTCAAAACGGACTTGAAAAACATCGGGTTTGATAAAAGGAAAAAGTTTTTATAATACAACTAACACACTTGTTTAAAAAATTTTATTATGTCAAAAATTAAAATTTGGGATTTTTTATTTTATACATGGATATTTGAATATTTTTTTTTTATTATTATTTTTTTTTTTTTTTTTTGCTTTTTTTTTTTTTGTGAAATCAATCGGGTCCCCGGGTTAAAAGGGGTTTGAGATCCTGTATTTTGGAAAAATTTTTCTAAAATAATATGTTTTGGGGCAATTTCCGTGGGCAGAAAATATGAAATTGGGGAAAAAAATATTATTGGAAATTTTTTTTCGGGAAAACATAAAAAGAGGTGTTATGAATTTTCGCTTTAATGATATTTTTGGAAATGTGACCTTTCATTTAAGAAGAATTTTCGCGATTGGCCCTCGGATACCCGGAAGCGGCAGGGAATCTGAGGGGGCGGGGCAATTTTTACGGATCCGGGAAAGTTAATTTTCGTAACATTCGCCCCTGCAGGGGTGTTTGGGGTTTAAAACTCGTAAAAAATGACCGGGGAAAGGGATTTAAAAAAAATTGAGGGTTTTTTCATCTATTTTTCCCCAAAGGGAAAATTTAAAATATATTGATGGAGTTAATGATTTAATTTGTCACGGTTCATTTCGACTACCCCTTTGGGAAACCCTTGGAAAAGGGACAGAAGAGGTGTGTGCTTCAAATATTGAGGTCCCGGGGGCGAAGTGATTTAAATTTTGGGTTTGACCCCCCGGGGGAGTGCCCTGGGGGGCTAAGACATTTTAAATAGTGGACATTCTTTGTTTTATGGGATATTAAAAAACTTAGCAACATTCGATGCGTTTTTGCCCTTTTAATTATTTCGAGCACTGACCTATATTTTAAAGATAAGCTTACATTAAACATTTTGGCCGTATGCCAAAAATTTGGGAAAAAAAATGTATTGGGGTCTGGGTGACAAAAGATACAATGAAATTTTTTTCTGATTGTTGAAATAACTTGAGAGGACGCGGGTTTTTCAACAGATTAGTTTTTTGTTAAATTTAGTTTTGGAAAGGGGTTAAAATTTTGGCCCCCCTTTATTTCATTTGGTTTAAAAAATTTCCCGGCCCTTCCGTTTCCCCCTTTCCTTTTCCCCATTACCCCCTCCTTTTGTTCCCGGGGGCCCCCGGGTTTTTCCCAAACCCCAATCCCGTTTCCAAATTTTTCCCACCCCCCCCTCCCCTTGCTTTTTCCCCCTACCAAACCCTTTGTTTTAATAAATTCCCTAAATTTGGTTTTTTAAAATATGGGAATTTTTTATGAATTTGCAAAAACCATTAAAATTTTTTTGGGGCCTTTTTTTTTTAAAGGGGGTTTTTTTGGGGAACCCCGGGTTAAAAAACCCCTCTGGCCCGTGATTTTCCCCCCTTCGGGGGGGTGGGGGTATCCAAAACCTTTTAAATTGGGGGGGTTTTTAGGGTTTTGGGTCTTTAAAACCAAAAAAAAGGGAAGAATTAAAGGAAAACCTTGAAATTTGGCGAAAAGAGGTTCAATTTTGACCATTTTTTGGATTTTTTGGGAAAAAACCCAAAGGGGAAAAATCCCCAAAAAAACCCCCCAAATGTTTCCCCGAATTAATGGTATTAATTATTGGGGGTTTTGGCTAGGGGCCAAAATCAAAAAAAAAGTAAAGGCTTTACCCGATTTTTTCCGGGGACCTTTTTTGGTACCTTTTTTGGGTTAAAAATTATGGGAAAACGGAATCTCAATTTTAAAGGGAATAAAATTTTAAAACCCAATTTTCCGATTAAGAATTAAAATTTTATTTTCGATTTACAACCTCTTTCCCTTCCTTCCCCGATTTAAGTTCGCTTTTTGGGTGATTGCCTTAAATTCCATAAACCTTACAGTTCTGCTAAATTTTGAAAATAATTTAAAAAAAATTAAAAAAACTAAATTTTTAAATTTAAAATTGGAAAAAATTAAAACAAAATGTTGAATTTCCCATATTTATTTTTTCCCTTTTCTAAATTTAGAAAAAATTTTGTTTTTAAATCCCTTTTTTTTTTATTTTAAAATTTTTGAAAAAAAAAAAAAGGGGGAATTTGTTTTTTTTTCTCCCAAAAATATTCCAGGTTTTTTTTGGGGCCTTTTTTTTCCTTTTTCCCCTTTTTGTGGGGGTTGGGTTTTTTTGTTTTTCAGGAAGGGGGATTTAAACCCCCCCGGGCCCGGGGGTCCGGCCTTGTCGTGGTTGTGTCGTTTCGTAAGACACTTTACCCTTATTGATCCGGAGACTCTAATTTCTCTGGATGGTATGCGACGGACATCCAGTATGTTGTTCAGTGAGGTAGTCACCAACTACTACAGGCAGACTTTGCCTTAAAATGACACTGGCTGATCAATGGACGATAAACCCAGCAAACAAACAAACAAACAAATATTAAAGTCAAAATCTTTGGCTTCTAGTCTCACTTTGACGAGTCCATGAAGGACGAACCAGTTGTATAGATTTGGGTCTTAGTCCTAAAAGGACGAAACAGTTGTATGGTTTTGGGTCTTAGTCCTGGAAGGGCGAAACAGCTGTATGGTTTTGGGTCTTAGTCCTGGAAGGGCGAAACAGCTGTATGGTTTTGGGTCTTAGTCCTGGAAAGGCGAAACAGCTGTATGGTTTTGGGTCTTAGTCCTGGAAAGGCGAAACAGCTGTATGGTTTTGGGTCTTAGTCCTGGAAGGGCGAAACAGCTGTATGGTTTTGGGTCTTAGTCCTGGAAGGGCGAAACAGCTGTATGGTTTTGGGTCTTAGTCCTGGAATGGCGAAACAGCTGTATGGTTTTAAATACTCATCCTTCAGCATATGTGTGGCTCGGCATGTTGAAATGTCTCGCTACTGGCAAGTCCTGGCGTTTCTGTTTGATAGAACAACGGTGGTTATTTATCCTCAGATTCAGTGGTGTTTTGGTCTCTCCTACATACTGCATGCTACACTTGGCACACGTAATAAGGTATATTACATTGGCCGATGTGCAGGAGACTGACTGAAGGATGCGGTATTTCTGTCCATTAGTCTCACAATTGAATGAATTGGTGTTGTGAGTGTACGGACAGAGTTTACATCTCTTACTGCTACACGTCTCGAAACAGCCATTGGCTGAAGCATTAGATGGTGAAGGTAGATTACCACTGACTACCAAATCTTTGATGTTTTTTGGTCTGCGGTAAGCTAGTATGGGGGGTTCCGAGAAAATACCCTGGAATTTGCTGGACGACAACACGATCTGCCAGTGTTTCTGGAAGATTGTTGACAATGCGGGCATGCCCGGATGAAAGGTTACCACACAAGGTACTCTTCCAGTTTTCGGCCTGTCTTTGTCTATATGTTTTTAATACTTGTTCCATTTCATTTAAACGAACTAATTTTGATATGGGATTGGCCACCCGATATTGTCACTGCAACCCGCTGTTTGGGCCGAGTTTTGCGGGACGAAATGTACATATCGAGGGAGGGGAAAAAACAATAACAAAAACATTCATGACATAACACGCGCTGCCATCACATCGAATCGACCCGCGATGCTTTTCTGTTAAACCTTTAAGTTATATTATTTATCTATTTACTTATTTATTTGTTCATTCATTCATTCATTCATTTACTTTTAGCATCTGTACACCACTAAAGATGTTTCCTTATTAATCATAATAGGCCCTCGGCGAATTTAGTATCGGCCGAGGGGGATCATTTTTACAACATTATGATACTTTTTGTTGTTTATACCTACTATATTTGTGTAACTGTTCCATGTTCTATGTCTATATGTGATCGTATGTAATTTACCTGTGTCTTGGTAAAGGGGCGGATTGCCTCGAAAATTTGACAATTTACTTGTCTGTACTGTCGTTATTACTACTTGACATATATAGAGGATCTGTCATTCGTTTCCCTTCATATTAGATTTATGATACGAGTTTTGAATTTTTTATTTTTGCGAGCCTCTGGCGAGCAAAAATAAAAAATTCTAAGCGAGTATGACGTTTTCTTTCATCGTTCCCCATCAAAACTGATTTTCTCTTTTGCCTTGAATCGTCACATCTCAACCAAATCACCCGAACCTTCGAAGTAGGTCAATTATACCGACGAGAGAAGAAATAGTTCTAACACAACTGACTCTTGAAAAGGATTCATTTTATTAAATACACGTCTCAAAACAAAATTTCAGCATTTTTTCATTTAATCTATAATAGATAAATTGTCCTTGGTGTTTGAAACAATGAGGAAAATATTTTAGTTTGAAAGTTCATGAGCGACTGTTTTTGATGTGACGAAGCCGTGACGTCACTTGGCGCGATAATGGAGGCCTCGTTGTACAAATGTCTATCGCTGTCGCTGTCGTACAGAACCATTGTACGGCGCCTTTTCACTGCTTTGTGTTTATCCTCGTCCTCGCGGGAGTTTATGGAGATGTGAAATGTTCCACCGTGAATATTCCCACTGAACATTGTGTTCAGACTGCCGTGAAAAGCGACTTTGGATGCCGATTTGTTGGCAGTGTTGTTTGTTTTGACATTACACGTGTTTGTCGACGACAGTGTCAGCATGTTATTCTGAGTAACCGTTGAAGGCAAGTTGTAACAAACTGCATTGCCGTTTTTCATGAGGATTTTATTAAATAATGTTATTATTTGTTTATTTGAAAAGAATCTAGACTAGATATGTCTCATCGGACAACGCAACCGCAATTTTCTATCGGAGTTGAAATATGTTACTAGACTAGGGGTCATAAAATAGATGTTTGCCAGGCCTAATTTAACATCTTATAGTATAAATATAATTAAAAAACTTAGGATGTTTACATCTTGGATTTTATCTTTGATTGTACAATATGTTATGTTAATAGACCAATTTGTCGTTCAGTTGATTTTTTTTTTCAAAGTTTACAAGCACTAGTCGCCATTTTTACGAGTCGTAGTAAAAAGAAGTAGGTCGTTCCCACGCGTATGAATACAGTTCTCACGGAACTAGCCAATCAGCGTAGCGAAAGGTGTTATTACACTAGTGTCATAAACAAAATTTATGTGATGGGTTTATGACACCGTATATAACGGTAGTCATATGATAAATATATATATATATATTTTCATTTAAACAGTTTGTATAATGACTCCATGGGTTATGTTTTTTATGACACACCTATTTCGCTTCTTCATTTTCCAGTTTTAAGTGGTCGTTACGATTAAATCATGAATATGATAAATGCAGAAACATATGATGAGATCTGCCACCGATGATAAGGCTTAACTGCCAACATGTATTGTCAGTTTTCATAGAGGTCATTGTAGTTTGGAAAATATATATATATATATATATATATATATATATATAAGGGTCAAAGAAGTAATATGAACAGTATAATCCAGATAACACTGGATCCTCACATACATGTATGGAGGATACGAATTTCTCTCATCCCTACCAGGTAAATACACCCATGCTTGCTGTGTGTGTATTACCTCGCTTCCGGTGTAGGATAGCCACGCGCGCGCAATGATACAAAAGTAGGTCGCCGAACCGAAAGTAGATCTATCTATACTCCATGATTTAAACATTTCAACAATACAACATCTGTACATTGAATTAAGATATGTAATCAGATAATAATTTTTTTTTTATTTATGATATAAATTATGTAAAACAAACATGTTTTTTTATTGTTTTTTATTAATAAAACATGGAACTATATTTTCACGCGAAAGGACACACTAGCTTGGCCGACATCAAGTGATTTGGCTTCGCTTGCAATGACAGGGCTGCTGAAACAACGTTAGACTGTGTAAATGAATGGTTTCCTTCGTTTTTAGAACAGCAAACGCCGTTTGCATATATGGGGTATGGTTAATCGATTGGCGCTGTTCTTTTTTTATTATATGCAGTAGAAAAAAAGTTTGGATTGAGAAAAAATGGCGTCTATCTGAGAAAGCTATCGACAGATAGTGCCTATTTTTGCATATTTTAGGTTGGGGAATGAGAGAAAAATACTCAATCATATGTGGTTCATGTAGGATAGGGATATTCCACCCTCTGGGTCACAAAATGTGGTAAAACCCTCGGCAGAGCCTCGGGTTTTACCACATTTTGTGACCCCTCGGGTGGAATATCCCTATCCTACATGACCACATATGATAGAGTCTTATATACTTGTTATGATTATATGGGGCAAAGAAGTAATTCAAACAGTGTAAACATTATTCTTATTGCATTTTATTGTATTTCCAGTACTTCTTATATATATTATGTGATTGTATTTGTAATTTTTTGTGTTTTGATAAAGGGGCGGATTGCCTCGAAAATTTAACAAACCTTATTGTTTACACAGTTTGAATTACTTCTTTGCCCCATATATATATATATATTTTTATTAAGAAGCAATGGTTTTAATATTTTCAAGGTGGGGCAAACAAGCCCGCAAGCGTTCTTGACTCGGACGTCCCGCTCATGGTCACTGGACCTACCGACAGATATAGTAAGGATTTGTAAATGTAGATTCAGTTCAGTTATTGGCCGAAGTTGTATTTAAATGTTCATTCAACTTGTGTCTCTTATATCATCCTTAAGTTGGGATCATATTAGCGTTACTTCACTTTTACAAATAAAAGATTATTTTCATTCTCCTGATCTAGAGGAGCATATCCTGGACTCTTCGTAAAGGTTGAAATATGATTTTTATGGGATACTGTTTAACGAACATTTTTGGTGCACTCAAAGTTTAGCCCATAATTTAATTAAGTAGATTAGCAGAATGATGAAAAGGCGCAGAAATATAACTTTTTCTAAAGGACAATTTTTATTTGATTGTTCAACAAGACAGATGAAAATCCGGGATTATAAAAGTTAATGAAGGCAATGGGTGATTGTAATATTAATGACGGTGATGATGTTGATGAGATGTGCCGACGTAATGCATTTAACTTGATTTATTGTTACAATATATTTTCTTATGAGAAGGTGATGCCGTGGCTTAGGGAAAGGTTAATATCTCGCTTGGGAAGTTTGGAACCGGGTCGTGAGGGAGGTGATATGAATGGCTCGAGGGTGCTGGCTTAATTAGAACACCCCCTGTTGTTCTTGATTGTCTAGTCAAAATTGTCCGCACGCGCAACATCTTGTGGCCAGACGTACAAAAGTAATTTGATATATCTTACGGCAATTGCTTTCATAACACAAAGATGAGTTCGAATCAGAGACGTTAGCGAGGGTGGTGAATGTCACGTGATCGCTTTTGTGTATCGATGATTACTTCCGGTGGAGCGAGGCTGTCGTGTAACGAAACATTTCGGAGAATTCCGTGACATCTAGAACACACGTGATTCCCGTCGTTTTAATCAATAACGTGTTAAATAGAAATAATATCCTCATACATTCTGTTGATGTAATTACGCAAATCAATTTCTCCTTAAA
Source organism: Pecten maximus (assembly GCF_902652985.1). Classification (NCBI taxonomy): domain Eukaryota; kingdom Metazoa; phylum Mollusca; class Bivalvia; order Pectinida; family Pectinidae; genus Pecten; species Pecten maximus. The sequence goes on from NC_047033.1 coordinate 2,816,604, forward strand.
ACTGACGTCAAAATGTCAACCTTCAGCCTGTGTTCTTGAATCGCTTACGAATTCGCTATTAAATTTACATTTGTCATGCAATTCTAGCATAGACCTACAATGTACGTAGTCAAAATGCTGTTATACGTTTCGCTTGTGATAAAAAAGGAAAATAAAATGGTACGGCGTCTGAGCGTGCAAGAAAGGAAAAGAAAAATGTGCATGCAATATTCCTTCAGAAGTACTCGATAGCCTTAAATTGTAATTGGAAACCGATGATATCGTTCATGTTGGGTAAGAACTCAGACAATCTCGAGTGGTTCCATTTCTTTTTTCGGGTTTTACACCATAAAATAATTCATCCTAACAAGTTTATCGAACATCAGCAGTATATCTCTCGTGAACTTGTTTACGTTTGCTTCATTCTTTTGAAAAGTGTTTAAAAGACAATTTCACTCCATAACATTAGCTGATATTCCACGGGAATTGGATTAATGATATAAGCTTGTTTCTAAAGCCCCCTCTGTATTACATCTTTGTACTATTATGTGTAATTGAAATAAAGTTCTATAATTAATTTGAAGCCATTAGTATGAAAAAAAAAATTAAAATGTAAATGTATGTATAAATATTCATCGAGTACAACTACGACAGGGAATTCATATCTTTATCTTCGGATCACCAACCCATTGTGCATATGATACAGTGTGCTAAATATTTGATATATATCATAGTAACATAATTGACGAAGGAAGACAATTTTATGACTCGTGCCCTGACCGGGCCTCGAACTCACGATCTACGGCACCCAATCGCCTAGCCAGAAATACCCGAAGCTTATACCGCTGCGCCACATCGACGTTCTTAAAAAATAACGTCTCAATAGCGCAGTGATGGTCCACCCGATATCCTGACACGATCCTAGTGAGAAGCCGTCTATTAGATGATATACATACCTGGATCGCTATGTATTTACATACCTGGATCGCTATGTATTTACATACCTGGATCGCTATGTATTTACATACCTGGATCGCTATGTATTTACATACCTGGATCGCTATGTATTTACATACCTGGATCGCTATGTATTTACATACATGGATCGCTATGTATTTACATACATGGATCGCTATGTATTTACATACCTGGATCGCTATGTATTTACATACCTGGATCGCTATGTATTTACATACCTGGATCGCTATGTATTTACATACATGGATCGCTATGTATTTACATACCTGGATCGCTATGTATTTACATACCTGGATCGCTATGTATTTACATACCTGGATCGTTATGTATTTACATACCTGGATCGCTATGTATTTACATACCTGGATCGCTATGTATTTACATACCTGGATCGCTATGTATTTACATACATGGATCGCTATGTATTTACATACATGGATCGCTATGTATTTACATACCTGGATCGCTATGTATTTACATACCTGGATCGCTATGTATTTACATACCTGGATCGCTATGTATTTACATACATGGATCGCTATGTATTTACATACCTGGATCGCTATGTATTTACATACCTGGATCGCTATGTATTTACATACCTGGATCGCTATGTATTTACATACCTGGATCGCTATGCATTTACATACCTGGATCGCTATGTATTTACATACCTGGATCGCTATGCATTTACATACCTGGATCGCTATGCATTTACATACCTGGATCGCTATGCATTTACATACCTAGATCGCTATGCATTTACATACCTGGATCGCTATGCATTTACATACCTGGATCGCTATGCATTTACATACCTGGATCGCTATGCATTTACATACCTGGATCGCTATGCATTTACATACCTGGATCGCTATGTATTTACATACATGGATCGCTATGTATTTACATACCTGGATCGCTATGTATTTACATACCTGGATCGCCATGTATTTACATACCTGGATCGCCATGTATTTACATACCTGGATCGCTATGTATTTACATACCTGGATCGCTATGTATTTACATACCTGGATCGCTATGTATTTACATACCTGGATCGCTATGTATTTACATACCTGGATCGCTATGTATTTACATACCTGGATCGCTATGTATTTACATACATGGATCGCTATGTATTTACATACATGGATCGCTATGTATTTACATACATGGATCGCTATGTATTTACATACATGGATCGCTATGTATTTACATACCTGGATCGCTATGTATTTACATACCTGGATCGCTATGTATTTACATACCTGGATCGCTATGTATTTACATACCTGGATCGCTATGTATTTACATACCTGGATCGCTATGTATTTACATACATGGATCGCTATGTATTTACATACCTGGATCGCTATGTATTTACATACCTGGATCGCTATGTATTTACATACCTGGATGATAATTGTACATATATCTGAAATATTCATCACAGTACAACTGCGACAGGAAATTAAAATCTTTAACTTCGGATTAACAACAAATAGGGCATAAGATAATACATTGTAGTGCTAACTATTTGACATACAAGAAAGTAATACAAATGGCGAAGGAAGACAATGGTTGACAGGTGCCCTGACCGGGCCTCGAACTCACGATCTAAGGCACCCAATCGCCTAGCCAGAAATACCCGCAGCTGATACCGCTGCGCCACATCGGCGTTCTTATAATTTTACATGTGTCAGGAAATAAGGCATTAAGGGCGCGCGTCGACTATATATATAGATAGTCGACGCGCGCCCTTAATATATAGATAGTCGACGCGCGCCCTTAATATATAGATAGTCGACGCACGCCCTTTATGCCTTATTTCCTGACACATGTAAAGTAACATCCATAAGTCCAGAATTCCCATCAACCCACTTGCATATACATTTTTCTAATTAGTGTTTAATTTAATTAAGGTAAATGAATGACGTTTCTATACATTATATGTATATGGTTTTGGCGACATATAGTCCCCATGTACCATAGCATTGGACATGTATGTACATGTATATACTGTCCGCCGCACGTGAGCGTGCGCGTTTCTATTGTTTCTGTTAGGATAATAGTCAACCCACTGTATCCAAAATTCTTGATGGAAAATAAATGGTTCTTGGGTTACACATTAGGGCTGTGGTAATGTCCGGAGATTTATCGTATAATTAATGGTGGGTTAAATGGGTACAGGCGAGATGAACGGCTGGGTGAGGCCTAAATCATCCTTTTACGTAATAGATAGATATTCCTATCCATACTGTGTCTGAAAAGTATTACAAATAGTGTACAGCACACTTTCACAAGAAACAGTAGCACATTTTGAATACAAATTCAACAGAGAATACCGACATTATAACGAAATCGTAATTATAATTCAAAATCAATAAAACTAGGACAAACTATTAACAAATCGTCATTTCCAGTTAACAGACCAATCATTGCGATTGGAGGCGATGTTTTAAACTAAAGCCCATGGTCAGCCTTAAACAGATTATCGCGATAATTAA